>NC_047029.1:34062976-34372246 GCF_902652985.1 Pecten maximus | reverse complement strand
GTTATAAATTAGTCCCATATATGAAACACCAATTTAATATCATTATCAACGATTTGACAATTTTCTCTGTATTAGATGATACAAGTCTGTGTCCTTGCTGTCAATGACTGTTGATGTGTGAATACCTGTATAATTACAAGCTGTTGGTACACCCCTTGTTTGTGATATTAGATAACCAGATTAATAGTTGATTGTGTGAATACCTGTATAACAAGCTGTTGGTACACCCCTTGTTTGTGATATTAGATAACCCGATTAATAGTTAATTGTGTGAATACCTGTATAACAAGTTGTTGGTACACCCCTTGTTTGTGATATTAGATAACCTGATTAATAGTTGATTGTGTGAATACCTGTAACGTGACAAGCTGTTGGTACACCCCTTGTTTGTGATATTAGATAACCCGATTAATAGTTAATTGTGTTAATACCTGTATAACAAGTTGTTGGTACACCCCTTGTTTGTGATATTAGATAACCAGATTAATAGTTAATTGTGTGAATACCTGTATAACAAGTTGTTGGTACACCCCTTGTTTGTGATATTAGATAACCAGATTAATAGTTGATTGTGTGAATACCTGTATAACAAGTTGTTGGTACACCCCTTGTTTGTGATATTAGATAACCAGATTAATAGTTGATTGTGTGAATACCTGTATAACAAGCTGTTGGTACACCCCTTGTTTGTAATATTAGATAACCTGATTAATAGTTAATTGTGTGAATACCTGTAACGTGACAAGCTGTTGGTACACCCCTTGTTTCTGCATCAGTTGTTCATGGGTACCTTGCTCTACGATCGTTCCTTCCTTAAAACCAGCAATTGTGTTGGCAGTCTTTATGGTGGACAGACGGTGGGCAACAACAACTGTAGTTCTGCCAGCTCTAGCCTGAAAATGTATCAAGCGTGGTGGGTCTAGGTTTTCCTGCTACAGGAAAATGTGACCTAATCATGCATGATCATTTCTCAGGGCTTTTTCTGAGGGCTTTCTGTGTTCGTTAATAGGCCTCATTCCCAATTGGAATTATTTCGTTTTAAAATCAAATTCCCAAAATTTGCAGTTTGCTCCTGAAAAAATCTTTCCCAATTCTGAAAACCAATTTTCTTCCCAAAATGAGACAAAAAGGACCCTTCTCAAACCATTGAGAAAAACCCATGTTTATACATTCCTATAATTACCAATCTTAATAAATATTGTTGGTTCAGTGAATTTCCCTTTATATTAGTTTTTGCCATATTGCGGAAAATCCTCATCTAGCTTTAGTATAGTTATGGCCTGCTTGGAGATATTCTCAGCTGATTTAATTTAAAGTTCCAAAAGTTATCATTCAAAATCATTCCTATAACAAAATTTGACCCAATCCTTTTTTGGTTATACAATGTATATCAATCAGCAACTTTCTGTTTCTATTAATGTGATTGTATACCTTAATCCATCAATTTACCCATCATTTATTCAATTGTTTCAAGTCAAATCCAAAACAGAGCCACACACATAGGTAATTACCAACAGAGCCATGCACAAACATGGGTAGAATTATCATCCTTATACATTACATCATACATTAAATACCAAATTTTACACACAAAAACAACTTATTTCTGATTTTAGGATAAACCACTAAATGGTCTACTGCCAAAAACATTCCATGATCTAATAGTAAATGATCATTAAGAATGACCTTGATCTACAAGACTTTTAGGTATTCCTATATTTGTCCATGTTACCTGTAAAGGATATGTTATTAGCCTCCATTCATGTAACCAGTGGGCCATATCTCCTCCATATGTCCGTTTTCCTTTCTACATTCCCTTTATCTTTCCACTTATCAACCCTGTATAACGTACATTTCACTGGTTGAACGTTGGCATTTAATGTACATTACAATTAAATGCTTCCTAACATTTACCACCCTCAGCTTCTGAATTTCGATCTACCTGTTTATGTTGATCTGCAGCCGATTAAAAATAAAAATCTTAACCTGTTTCCTCGACCTTCTCACCTTATCCAGGGCCTCCTGTACAATAGCCTCACTCTCAGTGTCCAGGGCTGATGTGGCTTCGTCCAGCAGCAGAATCCTTGGATCTCTGACCAGGGCACGCGCGATGGCTACTCTCTGCTTCTGACCACCACTCAGCTGGGCACCTCTCTCCCCAACCAGTGTATCATATTTCTGGTAAAACATGAAGTAATTAGCCTCAAACATTATTTTAAACCATCCTCCTCCTCAATACAAAATCATCATCATTGATACTTTAATTGACATGCTCACAATTTTCATTGAAGAAACCAATTAAGTTCATTTTAAACAATCGCCTTTTGACAGCAGCAGAATATGTTTTATATTTTGTATGCATGTACATGTCAACTCACTGGCTACTTACCATGCATACACAACTGATACACTAATGTATCCTCAAATAACCCCCCCCAGTGTAAAAGTCTAGTACTGTATTCATCATCAAAGAAGCCCCCCTCCCCCCAGTGTAAAAGTCTGGTTCTGTATTTATCCTCAAATAAGCTCCCCCCCCCCTCCCTAGTGTAAAAGTCTAGTACTGTATTTATCCTCAAATAAGCCCCCCCCCCCCCCCCCCCCCAGTGTAAAACTATTACTCCGATAATAATCACAGTATCATAAATGCATTACCTCTGGTAGCTGCATGATGAAGTCATGTGCATTGGCCATCTTTGCTGCAGCAATGATTTGATCCTGTGTGACACCGTCCCATCCGTAACGGATATTTTCTTCAATAGACGTAGCAAAGAGGACAGGTTCCTGACTGACCACACCTATGTGTTGTCTGAGCCATTTTACATTCAGCTCCTTCAGGTTTATACCATCAATCAGAACCTAATATCAAAACACATTTTGTAATCAATGCCTAAATGATAGACGACATTGAGGCTACCGGTAATTAGAGATGGTAATGACTTGTCCAGGTGTTAAATAGGGCCACTTATAATACCCGGGGTTACATGCAGCTTCCAAAAGTAATTCAGGACGAAACAAAAATCATTAGAATATAGACAGATTCATGTTGGACCACAAGATATTTTTACTGATTTATATAGAGACATTTAAACTCATTAAAAAAATATCATAAAGCAATCATATTATAATTATGATGTGACAATATCTAATATTATGATAAATGGGATCCACTGTACTGTAAATTAAAAAAAAAAAAAATATTTATAGCAATTAATTAATTAACTAATAGCCATTCTTATGTTAAAGTATCAAAAATGGAAGAATTGATGAAAATTTGTGGAGGAAATCATCAAATTATCATAAAAGATACAATAATCAACATTTATGGCTTGAAAACATTAGTATCTTTGACTGAATTCATTAAATACATAATTCAAAATTAAAAAAAATTAAAAAAAAAAATGAAAATATCATGTTGTTCAGCAGGTAAACTTAACAATATCTGCACTATTTTTCAACATTGTTGATTGGATATCGGATCTAGTTTGAATTCTCATCCTCACCTGTCCAGCCTCTGGATCATAGAACCGCTGAATCAGTTGTACCATTGTGCTTTTACCACATCCACTGGACCCGACAAGAGCCACTGTCTGTCCTCTCATAATCTCAAGGTCAACCTTGTTAAGAACTTTGACCTCTGGTCGGGCTGGGTACCGAAATTCTATATCCTGAAATTCTATATTTCCCTCCAAGTGGTCAGGTGTCTTTCCTTCCTCTGAACTGCTGTCAATATCTGGATTCTGTAAAAATAAAAATAAAATAGAAATCAATATTTTCCAGCAGTTTTCCTGCACTTTCTTGCCATTTTCTCTCATGAAATAAGCATTTAAGAATTTCTTTCTTAGCGTATATATATATATTTACCAAAACACCAGGTTTAAAATAATTTAACTAATAAGAACATTCTTAATGAAGAAAACAATAAATATTCTCACCAAATCAATGAGCTGGTAAATGGTGTATGCAGCAGTTCTTGCTTCAGTAAAATCCTGGAGGTTAGGAAGTCCAGTCCCTAGGGACATTGCACCAATTAGCACCGAGAAAAACACCTGTAATATATTACAGAAAATGTATACATTATAATAAATTACATAAATATCTTATTGAGATGTAACTATAGCAATGACAATGAATCTTGACCAAATAAAAGCATTAACACATATTTTTTTTGTATCTATGCATTGCAATAGAATCCAGACAAAGAAAATTAAACCAGAAATTCTTAAGGTATTCAAGACTGTTACACTGATGTTTTCGTAACTTACGATCAACACTTTGCCGATTGAGTAGGTGTCCGGTTCCTCCCGCGAGACCTTGGCTCCATACCAGAACGCCAGGGCATATGTACAAAATATGACAAAGTACACGATTCCCATGGATACACCATTTCCCAGAGCTTTTTTGATACCAAAATCACGGGCCTCAGAAAGCGACTCACTATATCTGTAAAATTCAGACATTAACTGTAAATTAAGGAATGGTGAGTGCTTTTAAGGTATGTCATATACATTAAAATTGTGTGCATGATCTCATGATATATATGTAGTACAAAATATTTTACTTTTTGGAATTGAAAAAAAAATCCATCAAATTCTTATTGACAAATATATGTACAAACAATCATCAATGCAATTCAATAATGCACTTACAGTTGGATTATCAACTTACTTCTTACTGGCCTTCTTCTCACCACCAAATGCCACCACAGTTCTAATGGAGCTGAGTACTTCTTCAGCTACTGATCCCGCCTGGGCGTAGGCCAGCAGTTGATTTCCTGTCACAGATGTTAGAATCTACAGGAAAGAAACAACACATCAACAATAATTCATAAACAAAGCCAAACTTTGATAAAAATCTCTTGAAATTTTATGACTGATCATCAGTCTATTAAAATCAATTAATTTTCAATTATCTTTCTTTTGTATTTAAACATTTTTTACATTCCTTCATAGTGATTACTGCCACATTCATGCAGTCATCCAGAGGCTTGTATTTTATATGATATATAAAGCACCAACCACAATCAAGCGATTGATGAAGACAAGTTTTTCTCACACGTTAAACCAATCAACTTTTATTCTTTCGTTTAGCATATGCATCAGATGCTGGGCATTTTTGACAAAATTTGATTTCAGATTTCTTATTCAATGAATAGGATAATTACCTCAAACAAGTGACATTCGACATTTAACTTGATTAATCGGAACACCACCACTGACAAATGATTGTCTTTATAATTATCATTATGTGTACCAGGTACAGTAGGTCCCTTAACAAATACACGAAAAATAATCTAAAAAATTCAAACTCCTGTCTGTTTTTTACATTACCTTATTAAAGGCAGCAGCTGCTACCATGATGATAGGACAGACTGACAATATAACTAAGGTCAGTTTCCATCCGTACACAAACCCAATTGTGATGCCAGTCAGAAAGCTAGAGAAGAACTGCAGGAACGTACCCAACTTGTCCCCTATGCCACTGTGGATCTTGTTTACATCACTGTAAAATGGATAAACTTTGTCAGACATTTAAAATCACTTCTAAATATGTCTATAAAATGTGGTCATACATCTTGGATTTTAACAGTTGAAAGATTGCCATTGCTCTCAGAAAGTCTTTTTTCCATTCTAAATTCACTGTGTTGTTCCTTTTTGTTCTTCGACACTTAGGTTTATTAAAATCAGGAGAACAAAATATTGAAACAATCAAAATCATGCAATACAGGAAGCCAAGATTCATCTGGAATATCTTGTTTCAAACAAATTAATAAATTATGAAACGGCATCAGAATTGATCATTTCGTACTGGAGATCATTCTTATTTTTATGGTAATCTTTATGGTAGCATATTGAATACAACCTTTGACCTTTGTTGTCGGTTTTAATACCATTTTTTACTCTTTATTATCTATTCCTAGATTTAGGCCTAAAAACAGCATGTTCAAAAGAGCATTAAACAGAATCATTTGGTACCGAGTTGTCCACATTTGGTTCTATTAAAAATAAGTTGTCTCCATCTGGCACCGAGTTGCCTACATTGGGTAATGAGTTGTATACTAATTGGATCCATGGGCATGAATTCTTGATAATTATATAACTTACTCTGACAGTCTTGTGTTTAACTGACCCGAGTCATGGGTGTCAAACCAGGTCATGTCCTGTCTCATCACATTGCGGAAAAACCTCTTTCTGATCCTGTGACACTGTCTCTCCGCAGCCAGAGACCAGAATGCCACCTGGGCATAGCCAAGAACGATAACTCCACAACCTATACCTATACAATTAAATTGTATCATATTGCATAATATTATTTTCTCTCACTCAAATGTTAATACCCTGATAAGCATTTTTGTTAAAATATAATCTATTACATTCACATACAGTTATGAAATTGCGCTAATGTGGAAATCTTAAACACAAGTAAATATAATGAAGTATTCATCAATACGTGTATTTGGAAAAAATGAAATATTATATATATTCACACAACAAATTCAAACAAAACGAATATTGGTCCTTGCGATTGATATTTGTGAAGCAGGACTGGACTGGGTGGATCATCTGTGACCAAGTAGCTCAATTGGTAGAGCATCCTGCTAGTGTTCGGAGGTCCCGGGTTCGAACCCCGGTCTGGCCGCTACCTTTTCTCCTCTCCTGTTACATTTGTACCAAAGTTATACACTTAGAAGTCACACAGGTCACAGTAAGAGTCCAATCCAGTGGTAATACAACCATTTGAATTTGGATCCAGTGGTTACATCCATTTTAATTTTAGAGTGAGAACTAGTGGTTACAGCCATTATAGTCCGATCTAGTTGTACCATAAGGTCCTCAAATGAATTTGGAAAATTTCACATAAATCTAACATAAAGTAGTTCATCCAAATATGAATTTGTCCTAAAGTAGGTCCAATAGGACAATATTCCGGTCAGAGGTTAAAGTTCAGTACCACTGGTATATTTTTGTCTGCCAGCTCCATTAATGTCACAAATATCAAAGATCACAACTTTAGCAACTGACCTATGGTCATAGCCATAGGTTACAATAAGCTAGAGGTCACAGTTACATTTATATCTATAGTTGGTGGTCAGTCAGTTAAAAGTCATACTAATTAATTCAGGTCACTGTCACAGTTCAAATTCTAAAATAGTTAGTTGTTACTTACCAACATAGTACAGAGAGAATGTCCTCATTTGTTCCAGAAAATCTGTGTCTATCTGTTGTTGAATGATGTTGGTGTCCACAGTACTGTAGTTAGTTGCTATATCAGTTATATAGGGACTACAACACAAAACATACACAAAGGTACACCAATGTGATCCCCTGCATATTACCTAGAAGTGACTACGTAATAGGAATTAAAGAATATGTTGTCACTGCCCAAAAGTTAAACAAAGTTGTCCAATTAAACTGAAATATTAGTATCTTAAATCAACCTAAGGAAAAGGTTAAATTACAAGAAATTTTACATTCACCAATCAGAATGTAGTCATCAATATTCATTTGCCGTCAGACCAATTCTACTGGCCCTGGGCCATCATATCTAGGGGTTTTCTTACCCTATTAATTTGATGTTGTTTAGATTTTTAGAAGTTTACATGACTACAGTCGTCAATGAAGCAGAAGACTCCAACCTATCAGGAGATCACTCATTCTTTTCACTGATTCAGAAGTCTTATTGCAAATCAATCCTTCGTTTGTTCACATTTCCCGTCATCATTTTGTTTACATTCCTGTAATATTTCTAATTGTTTCATCTCTCATTTTGTTAAGAAGTGAATACAATATGGGCCGATCGAGTCAAGTCTTGTGGTATTTTGATTTGTAATATGTATTATAACCAATATTAGAATTTTTCAGACAAAATACCTGAGAAGACTTGGATTGGCGATGCAGGCTGCCTGTGTGAGCCCAACATTGGTGAGGAAATCGGCAATGACTTCAAGAATGGCCGTGTACTTTCCCACATCTACAAAGGAATCAGTCATGGTTCCAAACACAATGATCATGGCCGGCATCCCAGCTCCGTGAGCCATGGCACCTAGAGACCCAATAATCATCAACAGCCGATCCCAACAGTCCGAAAAACGAAACTGAAAATTTAAATGAATTTACGAACAGATTAACACCTAATGGACCTTATAATGATTGGTTGCTGGTTAAATTGTAACAGACTAACTTCTTAGCTTTACATACTTGGTAACGTATACATAAAGAAGAGGGATGGAGCGAGAATATCACCGTTTTAGATTCCATATTGGTCTGATCAATACTGTTTTCAAGTATGCTTGCAATTCAATTCAACTGAGATAATATGAAGAAGTAATTTTTTTTAATTTTTTTGACAAATTAATGAAAACTCATCACAATGTTTTTCATTTGCCTTATGAGAAACGGTCACCTGAGCCTGATATGTCATGTATACTGATAGACCACTTTTGTTTTTAAATCAAGGTTCAACACATCTCACCCCTTTCACCTTGAAGCAGATCAAGGTTGTTGATACCAACATGCTATTGGCCTGATATCATGACCCTGCACATCATGAGTCTCTTAGGTTATTGAGAATAAGAAGTTATTTGAAGATTTTCAACACATTTGACCCCTGTGACCTTGAAAGTTGGTCAAAGTCATCCATTTGAACAAACTTGGTAGCTACATTATATTGTAGTCTTCATCCCAGTATGTGATTGACCCAATATCATGTGGCCCTGGTCCTCTCGGTTACTGAGAAGAAGTTGTATAAATAATATAACACATTTGACCTATGACATTGTAAGTAGGTCAAGGTTTCTCAATTTAACAAACTTGGTAACCCTTCATCTCAGCATGCTACTAGCCAAATATCATACTTGCTTGCATGCAGGCCTCATGGTTATTGAGAAGTTGAGCATGAAAATGTGAACGGATGACAGACATTGCATAACGACGGAAAAAATGTGATTGTGATACTAAAAATACTTAACACTTTCATATCTAAAGTCTCACATGGAATGAAATATGATACATGATGATTTTTTCTAGAATGCAATTTTGATGTTTTCAATCTGAAAAATAACTACAATACACCCACTATAATGAGCTGAACAATGAATTGTTAAACGGAAAAAAGTAAGGTACAAACAGTTTCAAAGAATCCAACAGCTTTCATTGGCTCATCCTTTTTTTCCTTATCTCCATCTTCCGAGCCGGCTGTGGATCCTGCCTCTTGTCCATCTTGTCCGGACTTTTTCACTACAATTCCATTCACTATTTCTTTGTCAGTTCCAAGAGGTGCCACCGCTTTAAAACAGTTGTTCATAAGGTAAAACAGTGATTTATAATGAATTTAGGATGAAATTGTAGTCAGAAAGGCACCGAATCATTGACATAGCATTCATCTCTATATAAAAATGTAGTAAATTTTTAAGTGCTATATTACCTCAAATAACTATCCAAGGAAGGATGTTTGAAAATTAAGCTGTTTTCAAGATCGTTTCTCCTTAACTCTTGAAATTATTAACTTGTAATTTTTGTTTAAGCTATCAAGAACTTTCACATATTTTCCTTGTTTAGTGAATCATATATATGCCTCAGTAAAATTCCTTCAATTGTTTTGTAATCTTACATTCTTTCTGGGCCTCAAATGTCTTCTGTAGCATTACATCAACACTACTCACCCTGGAGTATGACAGTGTAATGGGCCACTTCGACAAATCCCAGTCATACACAAGATATAACATAATGGCAGGAGAAATAACATTCAAACCAAGTGATATTGCAATTAGAATGTGATGTATTGGAGTAGAACTTGGAAAGCTTTAGGCAGAGTCAAATATAGCCAGAGTTTCCTCTGGCCCTGACAAGCAAGGGTCTATACGGGCAAAATATAACACTGATATGGGACTAAATGGGTGTTTTGTGGTAAATAGATATCTCATTTAAATCTATATATGTAAGGTAGGTGTTATGTCGCACCTGATTTTATTGTGTTTGCACCAAAATCTTAGCGACACCAAACGGTGTCGGATAATTCCATGTTTTCATTTAGTAGTGCGCTCGATCTGGCCCTACACCAGGCATGGTGTCAGGGCCAGAGGAAACTCGGGCTAACTCAAATACAACAAGTGGGTGCCACATTCTGCTATTATAAGAAATCAAAAAGTATGATTAATTTCTTGACTGTGAATTACTTGTTGACCAACCTTTGCTGGAGTGATATATAGCTGGTAGTGTTCTGTTCCTGGTTGTAGATTCATCAAGCATGGGTGTGTGGTCAGACTGGGAAGAATCTATAGCAGCAGGGACAAGCCACACACATAAGTCAGCATTACACAGCACTGCAACCTTGTTAACCCTTCTCTAATTATACATTAAATAATTTCTGAACAGTCCACTTTCTGTCTGACCTAGAACAGGTTCTAATTACTTAGAGCTCTTGTTTTACTTTTTTCCTTTTGGACAAGGGGTTGATATTTTTATAGTTCTGTTATTATTGTTTTTATTGAAGTAACAAGGTTCTAGCAGACATATCAGCTCCACTGCATGAAATAGAATTTGTCCGATTCACAGCTTTTTACATTAATCAATTTAATGGAATTTGTCGGATGTACAGCTTTTAACATAAATTTGATAATCAGTTTAAGGGAAATTTGTCTGAATCACAGTTTTTGACATCAATCAGTTTAAATGCAAAATTGTTGTTAACCGATGTTTTATTCCATACTTTAGATTTTTTCTGGTTAATCCATGTACAATGTATATGACCTTTATGTTTTCAAAATCAAAATTATTTGCATGCACAAAGTATTGTGAACTATAAGATTCTCTTGGTCTTTAACATATGAAATAGTTTCATTACTTTTTGAAACATTTACGAGATCCTTCAAATCTAAAAACAAAATTCGTAAAAATGTATAAAGATGTGTGCTAATTAATGAATCTCTCCCGGTCCAGGATTGCCCCTTCCTCTGGTAAACTAAACCAAGCAGCAAGCCTTGCAAGCTTCATATTATATTTTTATAATAGCACAAGCATTCCACACAGTATCAAACCAAGCAGGAGTCAAGCATTAATTTTTTCCCTGAATAACTTAAAGGGTAAAAAAGATTGTTTATCTGCCCTTTCGTTCCATAAACTACAGTCTGCTAGGTTAAGAACTTGACACGTACATTATGTAGATCAGAGTGTAGGTTACTGGTCCAGGAGCAAAGATCAATTAAACTATATGTACATGTGTATGATTTTAATCAGATTGAATTAAACATCATTAAATTCCCCCCACAAAGAAAATAGATTCACTATTGTTACAATATTAGTAGGTGACAGGCAAGAAACACTCTGCAGCAACAACCAATAAGGAACTATAGGGATGTGATCAGAGGTATTAAAGCCAAACAAACAGTACCTGCATTACTCTGACCCAGGGGAGGTAACCTCCTTGGTGTTGTGGCTGGAAGGATGACATCTGACTGTTGTTGGGGAGTGTCTTCTGAATGTGCTACATCATTATCATCTAATCAGAAATGAAATACATTTGTATCACATAAGGATATATATATCTAGTTATACATAACAAAATTTTTAATATAATGTACATTTGTATTATCAATTAATAGATGATTTATTATCATTAGTATTTAACTTACAAAATTATATCAATATTATAACTCAATCAATTAAAGAAACAAAACTTCATACCATCCTTAAAAGTAAATTGATAAAACTGTTTATAATTGATAGGTAATAGGTGCATTTCAATGTATTAATCATGAAAGCAGAAACAATTCCCATCAGTAGATAGTGTCTTTGTCTGCCTTGGTATGGATGATACAACATTGCCAATATCGATTACAGTGCTATTAATATAAATTGAGTGCTCAAGACTCCTGTACTTATGGGCATACAGTCTTTCAGATATTTTGGCAACTGGTCCATCTCATCTCATTTCCAGAAGAAATTGGTGAACTAGGAGTGCTATTTTCAGGGGGTACTCATGCAGACTTATGAACTCATGGGCCCGTCTTTCACTTATTTTGTCAATTGGTCCTTCGAGATCTCATCTCATTTTGAGAAGAAATTAGTGAACTAAGAGGCAATTTTCAGTGGAAAGTCGCACATTTTTGGAATTTCAGTTTAATACGAAATAATATCACTTGGAAATTAGATCTTAAATTGACTTTAAAAAGCTCTGACTTACCACTTTGTTGTTCTGACATGGTGATATTTCACCCACAGCAGGGCCTGTGTAAAAACAGTAAAACTTACATTACAAACAACACTGTGACAATTGATTTTAAAAGGCAAAAGAGGACTGTAAGGCCTAATACCTGATATGAAATGTGAAACATTAAAATTAAAAACTTCAATATTGCAATGTACAATACTATTTAAAGGGTATTCAATGTGTCTGTAAAGTGTCACATGCTACTTTCCCGCGCGTGCTAACGCTATGTCGCATTGCGTATGATACTTTTATGAACGGTATACGTATTTCGCGGACAGCTGACATAAAAGCAGTATTGTAAAACAATGGCACTACTAGTCTACATATGTCCTAAACTTATTCCATCCATTCATGAATTGTATGTCCTAAATGTATTCTATCAGAAGCATTGGATAATCACTATACCAAAGTCTGAAACCTCTAACTCAGATTTCTTGAACATTTCATTTTAGTTCTTTCCTGGTACGAAATGTATTATTTTAGAATTAAAAACATCAATATTGCAATGTGCAATTACTATTTAAAGGGTATTGTGTCTGTAAAGTGTCATGAATTGTATGTCCTAAATTTATTCTAGAGAGCACTGGATAAACATTATACCAGAGTCTGAAATCTCTAACTCAGGTTTCTTGAACATTTCATTTTAGTTCTTATTTATTTTTCCCATAAAATGTCACATTATATTCGTATTCCTGTGTTATGGACCATGGTTGTAGACTTGTAATTAATTACTGGTTAGACACCCAATTCTTTCATTTCAATTATCTTTTGATGGCAGCAAATTGGATTGGAAAACAAATAACATCATTAATTCTGAGTCAAAAAATATTACGAGAGATTCCCTTGGTTTTAGTTTGTCTAAAAATTCCAATGTTTCGGACTTTCCACAAAAATAGACAAAAATATAACTAAATCACACCCTTACCCCACACACTGAGACTGGTAAGCTTTCCTGTGGATTTAGCTTGATTGTAAACCCCGAGTTTAAAACCCTATGGACACCGATATAGATGTATGTACAACACTTTGTCTTAGACAAACAATTAATATTCTGCTTCATTTTGGCATCTGGAAATATTAATATAAATAGAGGTTACAGGCCCACTTCAATGTCTAACCACTAGGAGGCATACGTATAATAATTCAATGGTTTTCCCCTATCTTATCAATAAGCCTAAAGACTTATGGAGCTCTAGATCTACTAGTGACCGGGTCAAAATCTGTAACGATTTATCGATCTTTCACATTTTAAAATGGACAAGTATAAGTATATATAAAGGTTTGTGTTGAACAAACATGGCCATTTTTCATACTTTGCAAACTAAATAGTCTTCAAATGTGTGGTATATTGGCCATGTTGATTGAGGTCCAAGCAAAACCTTGGGTCACTAAAATTAAAATGATCTCGACCACATCTGAGAGCGAAATCAAAATATCCATTAGAATCTATTCAAACTAGAAAAGATAAATCTTTCTGAATTATCATAATTATTTTGATTTAAAAGTGTGAATTTACTTACCTACCCTTACTTTCACTCGCTGGGTTATTTCACTCCGGACTGGGTATCTAGATGGCAGCAGACGACATTTGCAGTACTGTGACACACATGTACGTTTCCTTCGTGACACGTGTGGTGCTTGTTTACTTTTACGGCTATGACGTAAACTTTTCCCCGCCAAATATATGCAAGCACGGCATCATCATATGAAGAGGTTCCACACGGGGAACAAATTAAAGGTATATATTATTTCAAGAGTTTCTAAGTGGGAGAAATACAGATTTGGGCGCGAGCAGGCACCTAGAGCTCATACACGTGCTGTGTATTTTCATACTTTTTTTATTATTAATAAAAATCTGTAAATTAATGAACATCAAGGGAAATTTTATCCGAAACGTCTGAAAGCTAATACACATAGACTGCAACAAATCCTCAGGTCCCTGTTATAAAGCTAACATTCAGTGATCTGTAAGTGTATGTCTTGAGACCAGTAAAGATGATTTCTATCCTGCCAGAAATAAATATAATCTTATAATTAGACATAAAATCTATAAAAAGGTCGTGGTGGTGTTAGGCTAGAAATGACCTCAATAATAAGTTACATTTCTTTCGGTTTTTTGTTTGTTTGTAGTTTTTTAGTGACTTATGTGTATTTTTTTTTTTTTTTTTTCTTCTTTTTGTTTGTTTGTTTTGTTTTCTTCTTAATACCAGATTTGATGATATTTTTCTTCGTTTTGTGACCAGTCAATAGTTTACATCATTACAAGTTGTAAAAGATTAAATTTTGATATATTTTATCTATTTCTGATTTAAAAAAAAAAAATGTTATCTGTTCTATTTTAGGATGACCATTTCTTGTGATGACATTTTCGTCTCAATCTTAACCAGAGTTGTCGCTCTTTATTTCACTATGATACAAACTATTTCACTATAAGTAGAAAGTACACTTACAAAAATAAAATTATGTATCACGTATTGTAATGCGCCAATTTTAATTAAGTTCTTATTTGCCGCACTTGTAATTATTTGGCCGAAATGATTAACAAACCAACAAAATCGAGACTACTATTTTTTCCTCAGCTCCCTTCTTGTTCCTCCCCGTTTTCAGACCTTATGTGTCCATACAGAATATAATTAATGTGTACAAAGTACATATAAATTAACGCCACTTCGCCTGATCAGTTCATATTTATAAGTTAAACATAAACGGTACTTCACCTAGTCAGTTCCTGATCGATATCTAGAACGTTCTGAATACTGACCAATGTGACGGAGATCTATTTTAAAATCCGATCAACACACGTGCGTCTCTGGTTACGTGTTTGTTATCAGTGTCACGTGTCGTGTAGGACATACCGTCATTGTTTGATTAGCTTTCTACTCTACGTACCATTTTATAAGTAAATATGTAAACATTCTATACTCTGTCAGGACGTGAGGATTTAAAATACTGTATAGATTTAGACATATGCATATGGTCAAGCTACATGTACAATGAACAAGTGATATGACACAGGCACAGAGGCTTGGCACGATTTTCCAAATGTTGGTCCATGTTTACATATATATATGGACCATCATTTGGAAAATCGTGCCAAGCCCATGTAGACACAATTTAAGTTATTTCACTAGACAGAATGAGAAATATGTCCGAGAAAACCACAGGGGCTTGACACGATTTTCCAAATGATGGTCCATATATATATGTATTATAGTGACACTATAATACATATATATATATGGACCATCCTTTGGAAAATCGTGCCAAGCCCCTGTGGAGAAAACAAAAGGAACAAAAACAATATCGTGACTCAAAACATTTATAACGTTGAAAGGTAAATGCCAATCAATAATGATAAATATTAGACACCAGTTATGGTTTTCATTAGCGCATTCTTTTTTTATTTCCAGTCAGATCGACGTCGAAGTTAAAATAACTTGATGTTTGTTTCAAAATCTACATTGTACATTGTATGGGAATTTGGAATTAAATGGGTATATGTTTGTATATCGGGTTTCATAAAGTTATTGATATTTTAGGTATTTAATCGTTATTAATGTTAAGTATTTAAATTTACTATAGAGTGCTTAGAGAATACAAAGCGATCATCGTGACCACGATTTGTCAAGACCTAAACACAACAAACTGTTTAATCGTTCCTTTTTACGAATTGAAATGAGTTGTATCTAAGAATTGTTTTTTTTAATTCTTCCCAATAACTTGTAATATATCAAAAGTAACAGCAAAGAAAACAGACGTCATTTGATTCGATGATTAATCCACCAATTAGCTGTTCCTTAATGATTGAATTAGATCATACAAAGATACCTTTCCAATGTGAAGTTATGTTAGATTGAAGATGTTTAATGTCCGTCCGTCTGTCTGTATGACTGTCTGTGTCCGGACAACTCCTTCGGTCTTCATTAAACTTTGTGTGTGTGTTTATCACACGCTGAGGTTGTGTACCTTAGCTTTATTTTTGGATCCGCCTATTTTCTATTTATTTTTTCATTCATTCATTCATTCATTCATTTATTTATTTATTTATTTATTTATTTATTTATTTTTGTTGTATTAAAAGATATCTTTTGATTAAGACTGTAGACTGAATCTTAATATCGGGACAGCTCCTTCTACAGACTTCATCCAAGTTTGCTCACCTTTGTAATTATATTAATTTTATCACACTGAAGTTGTGTGCTCGCGCTTTATTTTTGGATTCGCTAACTTTGTGGATATATGGAGACGTCTATTTTATGGTAGTTATGATTCAATAAGGTCGTAGACTAAGTTGTCGGGAAAACTCCTCTTAAGTTCTATCCGAATTTCGTGAAGCATTACCGATGTAGTCACCACACACTGGAACTATATCCGTGATTTTTTCTGTCCACTTCTATTGCGGTTATGTCCCTTCAGTCGTAGACAAATCTTGTCCTCACAAGTAGTTTCAACATTTTTCGGCATAGTCGTATAATTTTCTTTTCGACCCGGATATGACGCGAAAGGTAGCGCTACTGGTCAAGATGAAGTATGTGATTGGTCAATGTAGCGGTAAATGCAAAATACAGATATGTAGTTAAAGACGAAACAAAATTAAGATTGAATGCAAGCTGAATATACGTGGATGTATCTATTCAAATGACACTTTAATAAAATCATATTCCTGATTCAAATGTAGTCTTATTATCACCAAAAACGATTCAAACTGATATAAGTTTGTTATCCGTGCTGAAACTGCGCATTTATTAATTAGTACGTTAATTTATTTCACCAGCAGTTTTACATTATAACCACCAGCATTAAAACTATGCCGTTTATCTTTATAAAGATATTTCTTGTTTCATCTGAACTTTTTGAATTGTAGTCAGCACACACATGTACACTGGAGTTATACTCGTGTCCTTACTGTTGTGCTATTTCTGGTCCATTATATCTGAATAAGTGTTTGGAGCTGAGCGGGAATCAAAGGTGGATTAGGGAGCAGGGTAACAGACCATCCTGGCGACAGTTCTGTATAAGATATCTTATACAGTATACAAGATATCTCATTTCTTACATACAATATCTTACAGAGTATCTAAGATATCTCATAAAGTACAAAATTTAAAAAAAAATTAAAAAAAAAAAAAAAAAAAAATTTAATTGGTGGAATAAATGATAACTTGCTACAGTATGAAGTAGATACATTTTAGGTATATATACACATTATACTAATGAATAGTTCCATCATGGGCTATAACTTACAATTGTATATTTGATTCATGATTATCAAACTGCTCTTAACCTTCTTCGGGACAGAGATGATACAATCAAAGTACTGAGTGTACTGTAATTCTAAAACGTTTGTGGTTAACTATAAACTATTTATTCAATATGAAAAAATACTCAAAACACATACTGATATCTTAAACAAGCTTAATTAGAGCTTATGTTAGTTCCTTCTGATTTTTCCACATTAATGAAGATATATCGTAACCTGGATATATAAAGGTTTAGTAACTTAAGTGTAATGATAATTACGGAATCTAGTCATCTGTTTATTATATTGGACCACAGATAATAGGTTACGATGTATTTTAGAATCTTAGCGCGTGCGTCCATTCGACTGACCTCCTTCCTAGTGAAACAACGTTTAACTTGGCACTGCCTCGTCATCTCGGCTTTCCTAAGACATTACAAACTAGACACGTTTTCTCTATATACATTTAAGACAGAACAACTTTGACAAGAAATTCATATCTTTACTTTCGTATCAACAACTTTATTAATGCACCTGAAATGTATATTGTGCTAATATTTACATTTATCCTGCAACTGGCATTCGCATTATCGGTTTGGCACTAACGGAAAACAGCTGTATTTCAAAATCTTAGATTGTGCGTCCATTCAACTTACCTACTTCCAAGCGAAAATGAATTTTTTTGGAGCATTATCAATACCGTTTAATTCAAACAATGAGTATCTTTTACGACTGTTGCAGGATAGATAGAATATATGACCAGTGTCTTAAGATGTAAGCTGTGTTTTTGGTTCGGGATAGAAAGGCAAAAGCTGCTCGCCAAGGCTCGCCGTTTTTGCCTATTCTTACCTTCGCCAAAACTCAGCTTATATTTTAACACACTTACCCTGCATTCTCTATACATAGCACAGTAGCACAATGAAGAAGGAAGCCAATTCGTGTCTAGTGTTTGAGACCAACTCAAGCTGCAAATACTTATTGCTTTCTGTATATATTGTCTAAGATTGTCCAAGATTGATTTTTGTTACTTTGTTCCCAGTGTTAAAGACTGCAAGTCTCTAGAAAATAACAACTTCACATTACACATTTTGAAAGTTTTAGTGAATTATTTTTCATGCCTAAAGAAGGATGAACATTGTAGTCAAAACCGTAGGCTGTCCATGCTTGTAGACTTCCCCCACCGATAGACAACTCAATCAGTAATAGAATCGTTTGGAAAATATTGAATGTCTTAGTCGGTGACTTTATCTTTAGCCTGTTGAAAAATACATATCTTCTGCCTTCAGTCTGGGTCATCAGGCAACCGTCCGACATGTGTACCTGAGGAGACGGAGTCTCCACTCGACATCCGGGCCATTGATCTTTGACGACTGCACCAACGAGAACAAGCATGCAATCGACCATGATTTCTAACTTGATTTGTCTCATTTTATCGTTCTCTTCGCTGCGTTTTAGACATTGCTACATGTCCTTCATGGCTTTTGTCTGGTTTCCCGGCTTTTGATTAAGTGTTCTCTGGGAGATCGGGACATTATAAACTGGATACTGTTGATAAGATTTCGTTGTGATTCTGTCCAAGCTTATTTACAAGGTATCCGGTGACGGGCGCCATGCCCTTTTTGCCTCAATGCACAATGTAAGTTCACCACACTTTAAGCTAGCGTTATATGCATGTCATCGTCGTCCTTCGTCACACATAGCTTCTTCCATTGCTCCAGTGTAAATGATATACGGAAAAGAAAAATATTAAAAAATCGTCGTCGTCATATTTAATATACATGAGTATAAATACAATAATCTTATATACCACCCTGATAACCAACGTCACAAACATTGTCTGAGGGGAACTGCCTATATGACCAACTTATACATGTACAATGCCCCCGTAAAAATCTGATCAGCATTGAATGTCAAACTTCTTATAGATTTCCACAGAATTTGAAGTACATGTGTATATGTCACCTATAACTATTGGTGTGTCTCAAGGATTGATAATTCGTCCTGTTAATGTTCATTTTGTCAATGGATTACCTCTTTTAAACAAACACGTGTACTATCATTCAAGCATGAAACATTAACTGTCCCAGTTGCGTTCAGTGATAAATGATAAAATTGATACGGATCCAAGTCTTGCAGGATGTGTGTCGTCAATGAAACAGAAGACGCTAGCTTCTCCGGAACACTTGATCTTATTCTCCGATGATTTCGCTATGATGTCGATAGTCTTTGTTGTTTCTGAATGCTGTAGTTCCACATAACGTGAAATAATTATGAGAAAACAGACTCTGGACTAGATAGATTTGGAAACATGAACCCACCCGAAGCCCTTATAGACTCGCTGTGGTGTCACCTTGACGTAAAGTCTTACCCGGGGTATAAATAATATTTCTTCACGCTTTTCAGCTTCAACATTGTAAATAGACAGTTTATGACAGAAACAGTGTATGATCTTCAAAACACCCAGGGTCACATGCCTTTCTTCACTAATCATATCATCTAGGTCAGCGACGCGCTCTGATTTCTCCCAGACACTGGTATTAATCTGAACATTTAGACTAGAAGTGTAATTTTGAACTTAAATATACAGAAAAAGACATAACAATCTACTGAAACGTCGTATTTTACACAACATTAAACATTTTACTTTGACGGACTATAAACATACAAAAAACTACATAATAATTGCAGAGATATGAATATTAAACGTACACTTTGCAAAAAACACTGATTGTGTCTTGAGTAGGCCAATAGGCGATCCCATTCAGGTGATGGTGTGTTAACCTGTTTATTGCCGTTTCAGGGCTTTGAGTACAAAACGTGCAGGATGTGATACAAGTCTTTTAAGGACGTGTCAGGTTTTTGAGGTGGCGGAAAGCCGGGGTAACCAAAACAAAAAACAAAAACAAAAAACTGCCTACGGTCAGTACTAGGCAACTGCCTCACGCGAGATTGAATCCAATTCCATTTAATTTGATAAAAAAAAATAATACAAAATCTGAGTCGAGTTTTTAAAACTAAAATAATCAATATCATGTTTTAGCATAGCACAAAATACCAACAGTAGAATTCAGATATGATGACTATTCAATACAGTAGTTTTGATACCGATTTATTTGATTACCTATCAAAACACTCGATCAGCATTGATGTTGAAGGAATGGCGACATTGATTGTTCTTGTAAAGAGTCGGGACCCTGGGCGTTTTTTCTGAGACCTTCATAGCAAGAGAGCTTATGTGGATAATGTCCGGAGTCCTTTGGTTTAGGAATTGACTGGCATTCGTGGTGTCAAGAGAAAATGGAATGAGAGGTAGACACATTTAGCTTAGTTTAATGACTATCTGACTAAGATTAATGGAAGTGCTGTATATGCCGGTGTGTTTCTATAGTTAGAATACATTTCTCGTTAAGAGATAAAATCCGTATACAGAAATATGGCCGCTAGAGTTGTTCATATATGATAACTTGCACTTGGTTTAGGTTCATCAGCTGTAATCGTATTAGTAGTGATTAATAATTTTAAAGAACTTATGCAATCTATTTACGTGTACTTGTAAATAGCGATACCTTGGTAAAATGCTCCTAATTGTTCAGTAAATATGTTGTCAATATTCGTTATGTTCGCGAAATACAAGTATAAAAAATAATTCAAACCGGAACCTGTCAATCCCATGGCATTTACTGTACCAAATTGATGATTGATATATGTTAAGATTTTACTGTTCATAACGGAAGGATAGTTTTCTCACATACTTCACAAGGTAACCCCTTGGTAAGGCCGGGATGACGCGATCTCACACAGGACATGGACAGACAGCTGGCTCTTGTCACAATGACGTGACGTCATTATTTGATGAAGCGTAACCACGTCGAATATTGATAGCGCCATTTATTTCGACGCACCTTCTATTAGACATTCATGATTGGACAATGAAAAGTTGAAATAACTTATTATTTGTTATTTTTTTCAAGTATGTGAGGAAATATTCAAACATGGACCTGCACCTTGGAGATGTGGTGTCTTTGCCGGAGGAACAGAATAACACAACTGTATATTCAATGGCGGCAACTTAAAACTATTTATTTCCATAAAACATATCGCTACGCCAGGCGAGACTAAATGGGATCCGGACACTTATATAGTTCCGGAATGAATACACTACATATCCTCCCTCCTAATTATGAAGTTATAATAACAATTACTAATATTGACAAGATCACTTGGACATCATTTACCTATAATGCATCAATGTTGATACATACAAGAGCCATGTCTCTGTTTAAATTGTCCTTCACAATAAAATTCACTCAAGCCTATTGTAGACTTGTTTTCACTTTCAAGACTAGCATCATTTTGTCCAATCATTGCAAAATTCTATAAAAACCTATAGTAGTATTTGACTGTTTTAGATATAATCAGCGAATACACATTTAAACACTTATAACTGTGAACTGTAACTTGTAGCTGTAACAACTAACTCAACATAACACATCTGCTTGATGTTCTATCAATACAAACTTGTTATTTAACAAAAATTTTGGAACCGACATGGTTCCTATGATACACACAGGGATTATTGTGCCCCTGACACAGTGTGTTCATAGAAATTACTAGAAATGTCTGCGAACACTCAAACAGAAAACTAGGTCGTAACAAAGTCTTGAAGCTTCTTTGGTGGAACGATGTTGCGACGTGGATAACGCCGCTTCGGCGTCAACATATTCTCTGGCGTCGGACAAGGCTCAATGACAGGAGACGGTGAACTGACTTCACTTGACGACTCTTGACACATTGTTGATGGTACTGACGACACACTGTTGTCGATGACTCTTGACTTGTTACTGACTGTATTTTCCAGTAAGACTGTTGGAGAGTTGGGTGTAACATCTCCTTTAACAGGTAAGTTGACTTCTGATGGTTTCTCGACCACCTCTGTAGCACGAAGCTGGTCCAAATGTCTACGTCAAAATACACCTGGTGCAATTTCAACTTTGTACGAGACCGGGCCCGTCTTCTCTGCAACCTTGCCATAAATCCATTTCTGTGAACCACGATAGTCACGTATAGATACCGGCTCTCCAACAGAGAATGATCTACAAGGAACCTGTCGCTTGGATTCTTGTTTCCAGCGGTGTTCATCAACGCGTCGTCTTATATCCGGTTTGATCAAATCAAGCCGCGACGGTAAGTTACGTCCAATGAAGAGCTTTGCTGGGGTCTTATTCGTGGTCATATGTTTACTGTTTCTATATGCCAATAGAAAGTTGGCCAGCCTTTTCTGTACTGAACCAGAGTCCTTCTTGCTTGCTTTCATTGCACCTTTGAAAGACTGGACAAAACGCTCCGCGAGACCGTTAGTGCTTGGATGATATGGAGCTGATGTTGTGTGTTTAATTCCATTACACCTCATGAAATTGGAAAAATGTTCCGGTACGAACTGGGGGCCATTATCGCTCACTACCTGAGCTGGGACTCCGTTTCTGCTGAATATCTCTCGCATCACCTCCACAGTTTTCTCTGCTGTGGTCGTTTTCATCGGAACCACTTCAGGCCATTTTGAATGGGCATCGACTGCCACAAAAAACATCATGTCGAGGAATGGGCCTGCAAAATCTATATGAATACGCTGCCAGGGAATGGACGGCCATTCCCATGGGTGAATAGGTGCGGCGGGTGGCGCATGCTTGACCTCCTGGCATCCTGTACAAGATTTACAAACGTGTTCAATGTCTGTGTCAATGCCCGGCCACCAGACATAGCTTCTTGCTGAGCCTTTCATCTTTACCACGCCGACATGTCCTTCATGTAACTCGTCTAGCACTCTTTGCCTGAGTGCACTGGGAACAATAACACGTATACCCCAAAACAGACAGTTCTGATGAATGCTTATTTCCACACGCTTGTTGTAGAATATGCCTAAGCATTTATCTTCACCCTCGATCCACCCTCGCTGTACAGTGGTGTACACTTTTGACAGGGTTGGGTCTTTTAAAGTTTCTCGTGAGATTTCCTTGCTAGTTACCGGGAGAGTGTCCATATGAGACACTATGAACGTCTCGACAGTGTCTCCTTCTGTCTCCTGCTTAGAGACCAAGGGTAATCGCGACAAACAATCTGCATTTGCATGTCTTGTTGTACTCTTGTACTTGATGTCATATTGGAATCCTGCCAAAAATAGGGCATAGCGTTGAAGTCTAGCTGCAGTTGTCATTGGGATCCCCTTCTCTGGGTGAAATATAGACGTCAACGGCTGATGATCCGTCAGTAAAATGAACAGACGCCCATACAGATACTGGTAGAATTTCTTTACTCCCCAAACTATCCCAAGTGCCTCTTTGTCTATTTGAGAATAATTGCGTTCCGATTTTGAGAGAGAACGCGACGCAAAGGCTATTGGCCTTTCAGATCCATCCTCCATCATGTGCGATAGCACAACGCCCAAACCATAGGGAGATGCGTCTGTCGCTAACTGTACCTTTTTCGAAGGGTCAAAATGAGTCAGTACTTGCTCAGATGCCACGACTTCCTTCACACGTCGGAATGCTGCGTCACACTCCTTAGACCATACCCACTTCTGGTCGGCCTCTAGTAACTGGTTGAGAGGGTTTACAATCGATGACAAGTTCTGAATGAACTTAGCATAATAGTTCACAAGTCCAAGGAAAGACTTGAGTTGACTTACATTTTCTGGGCAGGGTGCTTTTACCACAGCTTCCACCTTACTAGGCGTCTTGTGCAGGCCATCTTTGTCGATGGTGTGTCCACAAAATTCAATGGAGTCTTTGAAGAACTCGCATTTGTCCTTATTTACACGTAACCCGTAACGGTCCAACCGCTGAAGTACAGTTTCAAGATTTTCCAGATGTTCCTCATCAGTCGTGCCTGTAACGATCATGTCGTCGAGAATGCATTGTACGCGTGGCACGCCTTGTAAAACTTGATCAATGGACCTTTGCCATATTGCTGGAGCAGATGATATACCGAATACTAGTCGGTTATACCGAAATAAGCCACGGTGTGTGTTGATTGTCAGGTAAGGTTGGTCCTCTTCGCGTACAACCATTTGTAGATAGGCATTTTTTAGATCTATCTTCGTGAAATGTTGACCTCCAGCAAGTGTGGCGAAGATGTCATCAATCCTTGGTAAGGGATACTGGTCGACGTCAAGAACTTGGTTAACCGTGACCTTGAAATCACCGCATATGCGTACGCTGCCGTCCCGCTTTGGAATAGGAACTATGGGTGTGGCCCATTCTGAATGTTCAACTTTGGTCAAAATGCCCGCTTCGACCAGTCGGTTGAGCTCCGCGTCAACTTTTTCCTTCAAGGCGAAAGGAACAGTACGCGCTTTACAGAATTTTGGGTTAGCACCTTCCTTTACCTTTATTCTGGCAGTAATGTCCTTCAGGGTACCAAGCTCATCCTTGAACACTTCTGGATATTTCTCAAGCTGTTGAGCTACACTAAGTGTTTGTTTCGAACCACTTGTAACCGTAACTGTCTTAATTTCATGCCAGTTCAGTTTTATACTGCGTAGCCAGTCTCTCCCAAACAAGGGAGGTCCTCCATGTTTCACCACGAACAATTCCAGACGTTTATGTTGACTGTTTAGTCCAACTTGTACTTCAAAAACACCAAGTGGGCTCAGTTTTTCTCCAGAATATGTTTTAAGTGTCACTTTTGTTTCTCTAATATCACTCTTTCTCTTAGAGAAGTACCGGTCAAATGTTGATTGACTTATAATTGACACAGCTGACCCAGTGTCCAACTCCATGGCCAATTCAACATCATCAACCATAGGGTGTAACCAAATGGCATCAGAACCGCCAGATTCTCCTGAACGGCTCGAAATGTCAAATATCTCTAGTGAGCTGATCATCTCTGGTTCAGACCCACTGTCATCTTGAACTCTGTGTACTGGAGCACCCTTCTTCCATGGTTTACCAGACAAGCACGCTTTCTTTATATGTCCCTTTTTATTGCACTTATGACAAATGGCGTCTTTGAAATGGCAATCGTTGGGGTGGTGTGTGCCTTTACAACGATAACAAACCTTATTCTTGTCATGCTTGTTGGGAAATGAAGGTTTCTTGGTAGTTTGCTGTTGTACTTTCTCTTTCCGTATCTTATGTACTGGAGTCTTCACGTGTTGTCTCTGTAGCTCTACCGCATCCTTCGTGGCTGTTTCAAAGGCTATAGCGACCTCTAGTGCCTTCTGGTAAGTTAAATCAGATTCGGTTAATAACTTTTTCTGTATATGTTCTGCCTTCAACCCACAAACTAATCTGTCTCTCAATGTATCATTGAGTGTGTCTCCGAATGTACAATTCTCGCTCAGTTTCCTAAGGGCTGCATTATAATCCCTAATTGACTCTCCCTCACGTTGATCCCGTTTGTGAAACCGGTAACGTTCAGCTATTACAAGCGGTTTCGGCGAGTAATGGTCTTGCAAAATTTTCGTCAAAACTGGGTATGTTTTGGTTGCCGGTAAATCTGGCGCGGTCAAATCACGCAGAAGTCCGTATGTCCTTCCGCCAATCAGACTGAGGAGAGCGGGGACTTGTTTTTCTTCTTTTACTGTATTAGCAATAAAATATTGGTCTAGCCGTTCTTTATAGGCTTCCCATCGTTCTATACTCTCATCGAAAGTGTCAATTCTGCCAACTTTACCCGTCATACTGGTTTATATTGATGTTGGGGAAATTCACAATTATCCGCACCGATACACGTGGTTTGAACAACGAAATCGACCAAGAACAAAAATACCTTCTACCAGGGGTCTCCTGCAAAATTGCGATGTCTAGATTACTTGATTATCTTATAAACAAGTCTCTTGTCCCATCTTACGTTTCCTGGATGGATTCAGACATCCTCGTCGCCAATATGTGGTGTCTTTGCCGGAGGAACAGAATAACACAACTGTATATTCAATGGCGGCAACTTAAAACTATTTATTTCCATAAAACATATCGCTACGCCAGGCGAGACTAAATGGGATCCGGACACTTATATAGTTCCGGAATGAATACACTACAGGAGATATTTCAACCCTCATGTAAGACTTCTTTCTCTCACACCGAGGTTATGGTATTCCTGTCCACGGAACAGGCCGCCGTAAGATTCAGACACGAGTTGTATTATGTAAGATTATATTCATCAATGTTTTACTGTACATACAAGAGTTGTATTATATAAGATTCTATTCATCAATGTTTTACTGTACATACACGAGTTGTGTAATATAAGATTCTATTGATCAATGTTTTACTGTACAAACACGAGTTGTGTTATATAAGATTCTATTCATCAATGTTTTACTGTACATACACGAGTTGTATTATATAAGATTCTATTTACCAATGGTTTACTGTACAAACACGAGTTGTGTTATATAAGATTCTATTGATCAATGTTTTACTGTACATACACGAGTTGTATTATATAAGATTCTATTGATCAATGGTTTACTGTACATACACGAGTTGTATTATATAAGATTCTATTGATCAATGGTTTACTGTACATACACGAGTTGTGTTATATAAGATTATATTTATCAATATTTTACTGTACATACACGAGTTGTGTTATATAAGATTCTATTTATCAATGGTTCACGGTACAAACACGAGTTGTGTTATATAAGATTCTATTGATCAATGGTTTACTGTACATACACGAGTTGTATTATATAAGATTCTATTGATCAACGTTTTACTGTACATACACGAGTTGTGTTATATAAGATTCTATTGATCAATGGTTTACTGTACATACACGAGTTGTATTATGTAAGATTCTATTTATCAATGGTTTACTGTACATACAAGAGTTGTGTTATATAAGATTCTATTGATCAATGTTGTACTGTACATACACGAGTTGTGTTATATAAGATTCTATTGATCAATGGTTTACTGTACATACACGAGTTGTATTATATAAGATTCTATTGATCAACGTTTTACTGTACATACACGAGTTGTATTATATAAGATTATATTCATCAATGTTTTACTGTACATACACGAGTTGTGTTATATAAAATTCTATTTATCAATGTTTTACTGTACATACACGAGTTGTGTTATATAAGATTCTATTTATCAATGTTTTACTGTTTATACACGAGTTGTGTTATATAAGATTTTATTGATCAATGTTTTACTGTACAAACACGAGTTGTGTTATATAAGATTCTATTCATCAATGTTTTACTGTACATACACGAGTTGTATTATATAAGATTCTATTTATCAATGTTTTACTGTACACACACGAGTTGTGTTATATAAGATTCTATTCATCAATGTTTTACTGTAAATACACGAGTTGTGTTATATAAGATTCTATTTATGAATGTTTTACTGTTTATACACGAGTTGTGTTATATAAGATTCTATTTATCAATGGTTTACTGTACAAACACGAGTTGTATTATGTAAGATTCTATTGATCAATGTTTTACTGTACATACACGAGTTGTGTTATGTAAGATTCTATTGATCAATGGTTCACGGTACAAACACGAGTTGTGTTATATAAGATTCTATTGATCAATGTTTTACTGTACAAACACGAGTTGTGTTATATAAGATTCTATTGATCAATGTTTTACTGTACAAACACGAGTTGTATTATATAAGATTCTATTGATCAATGTTTTTCTGTATATACACGAGTTGTATTATATAAGATTCTATTGATCAATGGTTTACTGTACATACACGAGTTGTATTATGTAAGATTCTATTGATCAATGTTTTTCTGTACATACACGAGTTGTGTTATATAAGATTCTATTTATCAATGTTTTACTGTACAAACAAGAGTTGTATTATGTAAGATTCTATTGATCAATGTTTTACTGTACAAACAAGAGTTGTATTATGTAAGATTCTATTGATCAATGTTTTACTGTATAAACACGAGTTGTGTTATATAAGATTCTATTGATCAATGTTTTACTGTATAAACACGAGTTGTGTTATATAAGATTCTATTGATCAATGTTTTACTGTACAAACAAGAGTTGTATTATGTAAGATTCTATTGATCAATGTTTTACTGTACATACACGAGTTGTATTATATAAGATTCTATTGATCAATGTTTTATTGTACAAACACGAGTTGTGTAATATAAGATTATATTTATCAATGGTTTACTGTACATACACGATTTGTATTATATAAGATTCTATTCATCAATGTTTTACTGTACATACACGAGTTGTATTATGTAAAATTCTATTGATCAATAGTTTACTGTACATACACGAGTTGTATTATGTAAGATTCTATTTATCAATGGTTCACGGTACATACACGAGTTGTATTATATAAGATTCTATTGATGAATGTTTTACTGTACATACACGAGTTGTGTTATATAAGATTCTATTTATCAATGGTTCACGGTACATACACGAGTTGTGTTATGTAAGATTCTATTCATCATTCTAACACGATTCGTTTGCAACGCGAGTTTTGATTGGTTGCGGACCGACTTCTAATCTGCGATAGAACCATGACATATCGTGTTAAGCCACGCCCCGTTTCTAATCGAAACAATATGGCGTCAAGTTCGACTCGTAGCGAAATTCAACACTCTGCACCATTTATGATTGATGACCCGTGATATTGGAATCGAAAGTGAAGAAATCGAATAGAATGAATTAACTTAATAAATTTAAAAAAAAAATCGTTAACGTCATTCTTTCCGTCATTTATTGATTGAAACGTTCATTTCGTCCGTGTGTAAGCATCTATGGTCAAGTAAAATCCGAAATGAAATGGAACAAGTGCACACAACTTCACATAACGGTTGAGCCTGTAGAAACACATCAACCCTGACTTTGTTAAAATGCACATGTCGTTATACATTCTGCGTAAATCCAAATATGTCTTTAAATCTTCGGAAACAGGACTTTCACAACAATCCAAATACCCCGCTTCGTTAACATACAGACCGAGCTCTCGCCAGTATGGGCGTGGCCAATTGACCAACTTTGATAGCTTCTCTCTGATTGGTCAATCCGCCACAGTATGACACGTCACTAACGGAGGTCACAGAGTACTTAACAGCGTACTTGTAGCACTGTAAAACAATGTTTCTAAATATATGCTATAGTAAACGTGTTAGAATGGGGATAGTACGTTGTACTATCCCCTAAATGTTTTACTGTACATGCATGAATACATCAATAAATCAACAGTAGTATATATGAACTAAATATAGACTTGCAGAGTTAATAAAACAACATCAGAATATGAACTAAATATAGACTTGCAGAGTTAATAAAACAACATCAGAATATGAACTAAACATAGACTTGCAGAGTTAATATAACAACAATTTAGCATTGATATCAATTTTTTAATTTTATTGGGGTTTGGAAAAATTGTTTGCAAACTGTATGAATCCGCGTATTCTTACATAAGTTTGCAAACAAACCCCATCATGGTTTGTTTGTTGTTTTCTTTAAATTCGCAAAGGTCGAGCAAAATGATGATCTGTAGCTCAATCAATATTAGGCCATACATATATCTTAACTTATTGAAGTGACAGCATATCTTGCTTAAATAACGCAGTATTCATTGACATAAAAATGTTTCTACGACGTCAAGTACTTTAACTTTAGCTGAAATCCATGAATATTTCAACTTAACGGCACGATACACGTTAACAATCTTGGTTAACTGTTGTCCCTGTGTTCTTCATTTTGTTTGTAGTAATCGATATAATTGGACGACATTTGGTTTATATTGTTAAACGTCCTATCAACAGCCAGTGTTATTTAGGGACGTGCCATGTTTTTGAGTTGGAGGAAAGCCGGAGTACCCGAGGAAAAACCACCGGCCTACGGTCAGTACCAGGCAACACGGAGGGCTAGTGATAAAGTGTCGGGACATCAAGCCGGAGTACCCGGAGAAAAATCACCGGCCCACGGTCAGTACCAGGCAACGGAGGGCTGGTGATAAAGTGTCGGGACACCTTATCCAATCCGTCACCCTGGCCCTCCAGAAGACAAAAGAACGGTGTATGTTTAGGGGATTAAGATGATATAGCAGAGTCCTGGTTCCGTCGGATATAATTATGTACAGAGGCCCCGTCAACATCCAACAAAAGTGTTGATTACAACAGCATTCGGCATTTTTGTCAGGTTCGCACCGTGCGAAACACTCCATGGATGTTCTTTTATTGATTGGCGGTTGACAGCGGAGTTAGGAAACTAATTTACACCATCACACCATTCAATTAGTTTCTGTGAGGTTGACTCAGGAGGCCAATGACAAACACAATTATACGACTTAAAGAAAATATGGCGAAGCCGACTTGACAGGTACGATAGGAAATGACGATTACCGGTGCACGCGTAAATTCTATAAACGCCCGATTCCACTGTTTAATTACTCCCGATATCCGATCAGTATTGGTGTCGAATACACTGTAAACATTAAACAGATAATGAGCACAAACAAATATCAAATATCAAAATCATTTTTTTTTATATATATTTTATGGTGTCAGCATTCCAAAGAAAATGCTGATAGGCTAGCCACTTTCAGAGAAAACAAGATTTTGATAGTCTAGACACCTTATTGAATGAGAATAAATTGTTGACAGTGCAATTTATTCAATAAAAATAAACTGTTTATAGGCTAGCCACTTTATTAAAGAAAATAGGATTTTGATAGTCTAGACACCTTATTGAATGAGAATAAATTGTTGACAGTGTAGTCAATTTATTCAATAAGAATAAACTATTGATAGACTAGTCATTTCATTCAATAAGAATAAACTATTGATATACTAGTCACTTCATTCAATAAGAATTAACTGTTGATATACTAGTCATTTCATTCAATAAGAATAAACTATTGATATACTAGTCACTTCATTCAATAAGAATAAACTACTGATATACTAGTCATTTCATTCAATAAGAATAAACTATTGATATACTAGTCACTTCATTCAATAAGAATTAACTGTTGATATACTAGTCACTTCATTCAATAAGAATTAACTGTTGATATACTAGCCACTTCATTCAATAAGAATAAACTATTGATATACTAGTCACTTCATTCAATAAGAATACACTACTGATAGACTAGTCATTTCATTCAATAAGAATACACTACTGATAGACTAGTCATTTCATTCAATAAGAATAAACTGTTGATATACTAGTCACTTCATTCAATAAGAATAAACTGTTGATATACTAGTCATTTCATTCAATAAGAATAAACTATTGATATACTAGTCACTTCATTCAATAAGAATAAACTATTGATATACTAGTCACTTCATTCAATAAGAATACACTACTGATAGACTAGTCATTTCATTCAATAAGAATACACTACTGATAGACTAGTCATTTCATTCAATAAGAATAAACTATTGATATACTAGTCACTTCATTCAATAAGAATACACTACTGATAGACTAGTCATTTCATTCAATAAGAATACACTACTGATAGACTAGCTATTTTATCAAAGAAAATAGGATTTTTATAGTCTAAACACTTTATTGAATGAGAATAAATTGTTGACAGTGTAGTCAATTTATTCAATAAAAATAAACTGTTAATAGGCTAGCCACTTTATCAAATAAGAATAAATTGTTTGTAGCCTAGCCATTTCATTAAATAAGAATACATTCTTGATATACTAGCCAATTTATTAAATAAGAATACATTCTTGATATACTAGCCAATGTATTAAATGAGAATAAATTCTTGATATACTAGCCAATGTATTAAATGGGAATACATTCTTGATATACTAGCCAATTCATTAAATGGGAATACATTCTTGATATACTAGCCAATGTATTAAATGGGAATACATTCTTGATATACTAGCCAATTCATTAAATGGGAATACATTCTTGATATACTAGCCAATGTATTAAATAAGAATACATTCTTGATATACTAGCCAATGTATTCAATGGGAATACATTCTTGATATACTAGCCAATGTATTAAATGGGAATACATTCTTGATATACTAGCCAATGTATTAAATGAGAATAAATTCTTGATATACCAGCCGATTTATTAAATGAGAATAAATTCTTGATATACTAGCCAATTTATTAAATGAGAATAAATTCTTGATATACTAGTCAATTTATTAAATGAGAATAAATTCTTGATATACTAGCCAATTTATTAAATAAGAATACATTCTTGATATACTAGCCAATTTATTAAATGAGAATAAATTCTTGATATACTAGCCAATTTATTAAATGAGAATAAATTCTTGATATACTAGCCAATTTATTAAATGAGAATAAATTCTTGATATACTAGCCAATTTATTAAATGAGAATGTCAAATGTTGGAGTCAATATAGATAGAGGAGCATTATATGTACTAGACCTTACCTACTTAGATATACTGATGATGTGCAGGCTAAGTGTTATCAATGACAATGGCCATCAAATCAATCTTATTGAATTCAAAAACATTTCAAACTTCTCAAACCGCAACAACATCGATAGTTTATCTCAAAACTGTGCGAAAAGGTGATGATTTCAATTTCCCTGAAGACTATTTCTAGAGAAGATTAGTAATTAATTTGAAAGGAGGAAGACTTGTTCTTCGTATTATGATTTCCCTGATGGTCGACACGAGGATTTTATGTTACTGGAACAATTGTACGTAAAGAGTTCTGTCATCAATATTGATATCATTTTGTTTAAAACAGTAGGTATACTGTCATAAAAGCTCATATGACTTTGTTTAAACCGGTAAGTACTATCATAAATTTTCATATGACTTTGTTCAAACCGGTAAGCACTATCATAAATTTTCATATGACTTTGTTCAAACCGGTAAGTACTATCATAAATTTTCATATGACTTTGTTCAAACCGGTAAGCACTATCATAAATTTTCATATGACTTTGTTCAAACCGGTAAGCACTATCATAAATTTTCATATGACTTTGTTCAAACCGGTAAGCACTATCATAAATTTTCATATGACTTTGTTTAAACCGGAAAGTGTTCTGTCATCAATATTCATTCGATTTTGAATTTCGATTTTAAGTACCAAGAGGATGTCGTTAAATATCGTAAATAAAACATCTCGAAATGGAAACACCATGACAACAACCTTTCAGATGTAAATTACTAACTTGTTTTAGCGTATTCCAGTTATATCATTTACATTCAAATCTCGCGAGAGTCAAGTGAGTCTTTTCTCTCTCTCTCTCAACATTATTCTATTGATCAGGGAACCTATCGTTTTCATCTGAAAACAAAGGATTATTTTGTCTTTGATCTGGTAGCGGCTCGAACAGGAATGGTGTGAAATAGGTTTTATTGGAGGAATACATCACTATTCTGTATGGGACGTGTTTTATACGGCGTGATTTGTACAGTTATATCACGCACGCTCCAGCTAATTGTTATGCGAATCCATACAAAACAACAGAATAAGATATCTCCATCAGAATCTCTTTGTGCGTTCTTATTTAATTACAAAATCTGTTGTTTCGTTGTTAATATGCCGCTGAGTCCGACTTCAAACGCATCTCATTTATTATAATCGATGGTTGAAGCTTCATGCGGGAACAGCATAATCCTGTCATTTCTAAAGAGCTATTGGCCATATAGTATCAAGTTAAAACCCTTCGAGTTAAAGGATTATTCACACATTTCAATAAACTACTCAGCGAAGGGCTTCTTCCTCGGATGCTTGGAATAGAACGATCTTAATCTAGTAGGGATTTTAGTGTAAACCGTGTTATTTAAGACTTTCTCCAGAAGTTTAAGAACACACTATATTAGACGTGATGTAAAGCATAAAAACTGGTGCCACAGGCGGTGCTGAGTATTATATCCAGTTTTTGTGTGGGTGTCTGGTAATGTTCTCATTGATCTGGCGTAGCATGATTTCTCTTAGGTGTTGGCGCAGTAGAGGATTCTATGCATTGACACCGATATGCAGTTTATTTCAACGGGGGCCGCGGTGGCCGAGTGTCACGACACTTTATCACTAGCCCTCCACTAGTGGAATAGTTACTTTGTACTGACCGTAGGCTGGTGGTTTTTCTCCGGGTACTCCAGTTTTCCTCCGCCTCCAAACCTGGCACGTCCTTAAGTGACTCTGTCTGTTAATGGGGACGTTAAACAAAATAAACGAAACCAAACCAATTATTTCAGCAAAACCTTACTTTATATCTAGACATCATTTAAAATGTTCAAACATATAACTACTCTATTGAACTCGCATTTAAAAGACCAAAAACATGTCAAAGAATCAAGAACCGATATCGATATGTTCAAGATATCCTAAAAATAGTACAAAATAGAGCTACATAGTAAACAAATATATCACGGATTTCTGTGCACTAGTCCAGATTATTTGACCCTTGGTACTGGTAATCGACCGATGTTCTATTGCACGAGGTCAAAGGCCGAATGCAGTAGAACATCGGTCGATTACCAGTACCAAGGGTCAAATAATCTGCACTATTGCACAGACATCCATGATGTACTTGTTTTATTACATAAACACAGTTAGTATCAACTGACATCTCGACTTTCCTGTAGGCTTAGAAGTCATCATGACTGTCGTCGGCAGTGTTGGCATATGAGTGACTTAGACGCTTGAAAGGGTAGGACGAAATTCCGAAACGTCACAGGCGATCAATAGTTAGCACGTGACCGTGCAATAGTCATTTTAGCCGTGCATTAGTTCAAAATATAGCTTACGGGAAATAAAACGCATTATGTAATAAATGTACATAGATACCCCTCAAAAGTACAAGCACAGCTACTGCTTCACCGACAACGACCACATTGGAAATTATATCCTGTCAATGTCATGATAACAAAGTGAGAACTAGAATGACGGCAAGGGAACAACAAAATATGTTTATAATCATTAATTTTAAAATGAAGATCTTATCATTTGTTCTTCAGGCTTAAACTAATCGGCGAGATGCGACGAAAGCGCTAAAGACGACATGTTGTCGACTTTTTAATTTTTGTTTATGCATTAATTCGTTCGTAGGGTTTATACTTTACTATTTTACAAAACATGAACTATAAAAAAACAAAAAAACAAAACAAAAACAAAAACCCTTGAGATATCCAATCAGTCGAGCACTGTAGGTGTTTCAGAAAATCACGATATGAAGAGATTAACATGCCAAATAAGGAAGTTATCTGTCGGAATTCGATCTTGTTGTGTAACCACGTGACCCAGTGTCATAACTGAAGATTATATTGATTCTAGTCTGATAACGTCTATAACACACAGGCGAGTTTTAAATGTAATTTGGTCAGTATACCAAAACATGATTAGTCGTCCTAACGAACGTGAGGAGAGGGAGATTGAGGAGTACCGGATATAGCGGAGTATTAATAGCTTGGCAGTCACCAATGACAGCCATTTATAGTGAATGTCGTATGTAATTATATACCGAACCTATAAACGCATGGTCAGCTTTTGTAGTATATGATATTACTGTATCATTGATCAGCTGGTAACGCATAGTCAACTTAATGTACCGAGACAGTCGTCAGTGTAACACACAGCTTTATGTACCGAGACAGTCGTCAGTGTAACACACAGCTTTATGTACCGAGACAGTCGTCAGTGTAACACACAGCTTTATGTACCGAGACAGTCGTCAGTGTAACACACAGCTTTATGTACCGAGACAATCGTCAGTGTAACACACAGCTTTAAGTACCGAGACAGTCGTCAGTGTAACACACAACTTTATGTACCGAGGCAGTCGTCAGTGTAACACACAGCTTTATGTACCGAGACAGTCGTCAGTGTAACACACAACTTTATGTACCGAGACAGTCGTCAATGTAGCACACAACATTATTTACGGAGACAGTGGTCAGTGTAACACACAGCTTTATGTACCGAGACAGTCGTCAGTGTAACACACAACTTTATGTACCGAGACAATCGTCAGTGTAACACACAACTTTATGTACCGAGACAGTCGTCAGTGTAACACACAACTTTATGTACCGAGACAGTCGTCAGTGTAACACACAACTTTATGTATCGAGACAGTCGTCAGTATAACACAACATTATTTACCGAGACAATCGTCAGTGTAACACACAACTTGATGTACCGAGACAGTCGTCAGCGTAACACACAACTTTATGTACCGGGACAGTCGTCAGTGTAACACACAACTTTATGTACCAAGACAGTCGTCAGTGTAACACACAACTTTATGTACCGAGACAGTCGTCAGTGTAACACACAGCTTTGTGTACCGAGACAGTCGTCAGTGTAACACACAACTTTATGTACCGAGACAGTCGTCAGTGTAGCACACAGCTTTGTGTACCGAGACAGTCGTCAGTGTAACACACAACTTTATGTACCGAGACAGTCGTCAGTGTAACACACAGCTTTGTGTACCGAGACAGTCGTCAGTGTAACACACAACTTTATGTGCCGAGACAGTCGTCAGTGTAACACGCAACTTTATGTACCGAGACAGTCGTCAGTGTAACACACAACTTTATGTACCGAGACAGTCGTCAGTGTAACACACAACTTTATGTACCGAGACAATCGTCAGTGTTACACACAGCTTTAAGTACCGAGACAGTCGTCAGTGTAACACACAGCTTTGTGTACCGAGACAGTCGTCAGTGTAACACACAACTTTATGTACCGAGACAGTCGTCAGTGTTACACACAGCTTTATGTACCGAGACAGTCGTCAGTGTAACACACAGCTTTATGTACCGAGACAGTCGTCAGTGTAACACACAGCTTTATGTACCGATACAGTCGTCAGTGTAACACACAACTTTATGTACCGAGACAGTCGTCAGTGTAACACACAACTTTATGTACCGGGACAGTCGTCAGTGTAACACACAACTTTATGTACCGAGACAGTCGTCAGTGTAACGCACAGCTTTGTGTACCGAGACAATCGTCAGTGTAACACACAGCTTTATGTACCGAGACAATCGTCAGTGTAACACGCAGCTTTATGTACCAAGACAGTCGTCAGTGTAACACACAACTTTATGTACCGAGACAATCGTCAGTGTAACACACAACTTTATGTACCGAGACAGTCGTCAGTGTAACACACAGCTTTATGTACCGAGACAGTGTCAGTGTAACACACAACATTATTTACCGAGACAGTCGTCAGCGTAACACACAACTTTATGTACCGAGACAGTCGTCAGTGTAACACACAGCTTTATGTACCGAGACAATCGTCATTGTAACACACAACTTTATGTACCTAGACAGTCGTCAGTGTAAAACAACGTTATGTAATGGGAGATTTGGCCGTTATTCTCCTAATTTACTTGGGAATCATTATTTCGTAAACTACTGTCATTTTCTTGAATATTTTACCAAAGCTATGTTGCTATGAAATAGAACACTCGAAATTCGCAGTGTTTCACCCTCAGTCTCAGATGTAACATTAATTTGTGATAATGTTCTTTTCATTAGTTATAAATAAGAAACATTTAGAATCGTTTATTAAATAATACCTCCGATTTGTTTATTGAATTTGAACGTTTGTGGACAGTAAACAACATTAAGCACTTATAAATCGGACATAACGTCCTGCACACAAATATTGATCAACAGTAGAATAGGCTAGGTTGTTGAGATTGTGTCCATTAGTAAGTCTATTGGGATCGAGGGGCTGTACACGGTGATGGAATGTATTTCCGATTAAGATTCACCAGTCAATGATTTATACACATAACTAAAAACTCTTTTTATATTGGCGTGGCTATCTGTCCAACATCCCGTCTGATACGTCGCCAGGGACAACTCGTACGTAATCTCCTTTTGCTTCCTGCTAATGACAACTGGGTTCTTGATATTTAAATGAAATGAACTTACCACAGAAGGAGACATGAAACATTTGTTTTAGAGTGTACGATTATCAAGCAGCCATATTAATGACAATATAACCAAACATCCACGCCAAAAAATTACCACACTCCAACAGCATGTCATATCCTGTTACTCCAACAGCATGTCAGCTCGTGTTACCCCAACAGCATGTCATCTCGTGTTACTCCAACAGCATGTCAGCTCGTGTTACTCCAACAGCATGTCAACTCCTGTTACTCCAACAGCATGTCAGCTCGTGTTACTCCAACAGCATGTCAACTCGTGTTACTCCAACAGCATGTCAGCTCGTGTTACTCCAACAGCATGTCAGCTCGTGTTACCCCAACAGCATGTCAACTCCTGTTACTCCAACAGCATGTCAGCTCGTGTTACTCCAACAGCATGTCAACTCCTGTTACTCCAACAGCATGTCAGCTCGTGTTACTCCAACAGCATGTCAACTCCTGTTACTCCAACAGCATGTCAGCTCGTGTTACCCCAACAGCATGTCAACTCCTGTTACTCCAACAGCATGTCAGCTCGTGTTACTCCAACAGCATGTCAACTCCTGTTACTCCAACAGCATGTCAGCTCGTGTTACTCCAACAGCATGTCAACTCCTGTTACTCCAACAGCATGTCAGCTCGTGTTACTCCAACAGCATGTCAACTCCTGTTACTCCAACAGCATGTCAGCTCGTGTTACTCCAACAGCATGTCAACTCCTGTTACTCCAACAGCATGTCAGCTCGTGTTACTCCAACAGCATGTCAACTCCTGTTACTCCAACAGTATGTCAGCTCGTGTTACCCCAACACCATGTCAGCTCGTGTTACTCCAACAGCATGTCAACTCCTGTTACTCCAACAGTATGTCAGCTCGTGTTACTCCAACAGTATGTCAGCTCGTGTTACCCCAACAACATGTCAGCTCGTGTTACTCCAACAGCATGTCAGCTCGTGTTACCCCAACAGCATGTCATCTCGTGTTACTCCAACAGCATGTCATCTCCTGTTACTCCAACAGCATGTCAACTCCTGTTACTCTAACAGCATCGCAGCTCGTGTTACTCCAACATCATGTCATCTCGTGTTACTCCAACAGCATGTCAGCTCGTGTTACTCCAACAGCATGTCAGCTCGTGTTACTCCAACAGCATCGCAGCTCGTGTTACTCCAACATCATGTCATCTCGTGTTACTCCAACAGTATGTCATCTCGTGTTACTCCAACAGCATGTCAGCTCGTGTTACTCCAACAGCATGTCAGTTACTCCAACAGCATGCCAGCTCGTGTTACTCCAACAGCATGCCAGCTCGTGTTACTCCAACAGCATGCCAGCTCGTGTTACTCCAACAGCATGTCAGCTCGTGTTACTCCAACGGCATGTCATATGGTGTAACTCCAACAGCATGTCATCTCGTGTTACTCCAACAACATGTCAGCTCGTGTTACTCCAACGGCATGTCAGCCCGTGTTACTCCAACAGCATGTCAGCTCGTGTTACTCCAACAACATGTCAGCTCGTGTTACTCCAACAGCATGTCAGTTACTCCAACAACATGTCTGCTCTTGTTACTCCAACAGTATGTCAGCTCGTGTTACTCCAACAGCATGTCAGCTCGTGTTACTCCAACAGCATGTCAGCTCGTGTTACTCCAACAGTATGTCAGCTCGTGTTACTCCAACAGCATGTCAGCTCGTGTTACTCCAACAGTATGTCATCTCGTGTTACTCCAACAGCATGTCATCTCGTGTTACTCCAACAGTATGTCAGCTCGTGTTACTCCAACAGCATGTCATCTCGTGTTACTCCAACAGCAGCTCGTGTTACTCCAACAGCATCTCGTGTTACTCCAACAGCAGCTCGTGTTACTCCAACAGCATGTCATCACGTGTTACTCCAACAGCATGTCATCTTGTGTTACTCCAACAGCAGCTCGTGTTACTCCAACAGCATGTCATCACGTGTTACTCCAACAGCATGTCATCTCGTGTTACTCCAACAGCATGTCAGCTCGTGTTACTCCAACAGCAGCTCGTGTTACTCCAACAGCATGTCATCACGTGTTACTCCAACAGCATGTCATCTCGTGTTACTCCAACAGCATGTCAGCTCGTGTTACTCCAACATCATGTCATCTCGTGTTACTCCAACAGCATGTCAGCTCGTGTTACTCCAACAGCATGTCAGCTCGTGTTACTCCAACAGCATCGCAGCTCGTGTTACTCCAACATCATGTCATCTCGTGTTACTCCAACAGTATGTCATCTCGTGTTACTCCAACAGCATGTCAGCTCGTGTTACTCCAACAGCATGTCAGTTACTCCAACAGCATGCCAGCTCGTGTTACTCCAACAGCATGCCAGCTCGTGTTACTCCAACAGCATGCCAGCTCGTGTTACTCCAACAGCATGTCAGCTCGTGTTACTCCAACGGCATGTCATATGGTGTAACTCCAACAGCATGTCATCTCGTGTTACTCCAACAACATGTCAGCTCGTGTTACTCCAACGGCATGTCAGCCCGTGTTACTCCAACAGCATGTCAGCTCGTGTTACTCCAACAACATGTCAGCTCGTGTTACTCCAACAGCATGTCAGTTACTCCAACAACATGTCTGCTCTTGTTACTCCAACAGTATGTCAGCTCGTGTTACTCCAACAGCATGTCAGCTCGTGTTACTCCAACAGCATGTCAGCTCGTGTTACTCCAACAGTATGTCAGCTCGTGTTACTCCAACAGCATGTCAGCTCGTGTTACTCCAACAGTATGTCATCTCGTGTTACTCCAACAGCATGTCATCACGTGTTACTCCAACAGTATGTCAGCTCGTGTTACTCCAACAGCATGTCATCTCGTGTTACTCCAACAGCAGCTCGTGTTACTCCAACAGCATCTCGTGTTACTCCAACAGCAGCTCGTGTTACTCCAACAGCATGTCATCACGTGTTACTCCAACAGCATGTCATCTTGTGTTACTCCAACAGCAGCTCGTGTTACTCCAACAGCATGTCATCACGTGTTACTCCAACAGCATGTCATCTCGTGTTACTCCAACAGCATGTCAGCTCGTGTTACTCCAACAGCAGCTCGTGTTACTCCAACAGCATGTCATCACGTGTTACTCCAACAGCATGTCATCTCGTGTTACTCCAACAGCATGTCAGCTCGTGTTACTCCAACAGTATGTCATCTCGTGTTACTCCAACAGCAGCTCGTGTTACTCCAACAGCATGTCATCACGTGTTACTCCAACAGCATGTCATCTCGTGTTACTCCAACAGCATGTCATCTCGTGTTACTCCAACAGCAGCTCGTGTTACTCCAACAGCATGTCATCACGTGTTACTCCAACAGTATGTCAGCTCGTGGTACTCCAACAGTATGTCAGCTCGTGTTACTCCAACAGCATGTCAGCTCGTGTTACCCCAACAGTATGTCATCTCGTGTTACTCCAACAGTATGTCATATCCTGTTACTCCAACAGTATGTCATATCCTGTTACTCCAACAGCATGTCAGCTCCTGTTACTCCAACAGCATGTCATCTCGTGTTACCCCAACAGTATGTCATCTCGTGTTACTCCAACAGTATGTCAGCTCGTGTTACTCCAACAGCATGTCATATCCTGTTACTCCAACAGTATGTCATCTCGTGTTACTCCAACAGTATGTCATCTCGTGTTACTCCAACAGCATGTCATCACGTGTTACTCCAACAGTATGTCAGCTCGTGTTACTCCAACAGCATGTCAGCTCGTGTTACTCCAACAGCATGTCAGCTCGTGTTACTCCAACAGTATGTCAGCTCGTGTTACTCCAACAGCATGTCAGCTCGTGTTACTCCAACAGCATGTCAGCTCGTGTTACTCCAACAGCATGTCAGCTCGTGTTACTCCAACAGCATGTCAGCTCGTGTTACCCCAACAACATGTCAGCTCGTGTTACTCCAACAGCATGTCAGCTCGTGTTACTCCAACAGCATGTCAGCTCGTGTTACCCCAACAGTATGTCAGCTCCTGTTACTCCAACAACATGTCAGCTCGTGTTACTCCAACAGCATGTCATCTCGTGTTACCCCAACAGCATGTCAGCTCGTGTTATTCCAACAGCATGTCAGCTCGTGTTACTCCAACAGCATGTCAGCTCGTGTTACTCCAACAGCATGTCAGCTCGTGTTACTCCAACAGCATGTCATCTCGTGTTACCCCAACAGCATGTCAGCTCGTGTTACTCCAACAGTATGTCAGCTCCTGTTACTCCAACAGCATGTCAGCTCGTGTTACCCCAACAGCATGTCATCTCGTGTTACTCCAACAGCATGTCATCTCGTGTTACTCCAACAGCATGTCAGCTCGTGTTACTCCAACAGCATGTCAGCTCGTGTTACTCCAACAGCATGTCATCTCCTGTTACTCCAACAGCATGTCAGCTCGTGTTACTCCAACAGCATGTCAGCTCGTGTTACTCCAACAGCATGTCAGCTCGTGTTACTCCAACTGCATGTCAGCTCGTGTTAATCCAACAGCGAGTCATCTCCTGTTACTCCAACAGCATGTCAGCTCGTGTTACTCCAACAGTATGTCATCTCGTGTTACTCCAACAGCATGTCAGCTCGTGTTACTCCAACAGCATGTCATCTCGTGTTACTCCAACAGCATGTCATCTCGTGTTACTCCAACAGCATGTCATCTCGTGTTACTCCAACAGCATGTCATCTCGTGTTACTCCAACAGTATGTCAGCTCGTGTTACTCCAACAACATGTCATCACGTGTTACTCCAACAGCATGTCAGCTCGTGTTACTCCAACAGCATGTCAGCTCGTGTTACTCCAACAGCATGTCAGCTCGTGTTACGTGTTACTCCAACAGCATGTCAGCTCGTGTTACTCCAACAGTATGTCATCTCGTGTTACTCCAACAGCATGTCAGCTCGTGTTACTCCAACAGCATGTCAGCTCGTGTTACTCCAACAGCATGTCAGCTCGTGTTACTCCAACAGCATGTCAGCTCGTGTTACTCCAACAGCATGTCAGCTCGTGTTACTCCAACAGTATGTCAGCTCGTGTTACTCCAACAGCATGTCAGCTCGTGTTACTCCAACAGCATGTCAGCTCGTGTTACTCCAACAGTATGTCAGCTCGTGTTACTCCAACAGTATGTCAGCTCGTGTTACTCCAACAGCATGTCAGCTCGTGTTACTCCAACATCATGTCAGCTCGTGTTACTCCAACAGCATGTCATCTCGTTTTACTCCAACAACATGTCAGCTCGTGTTACTCCAACGGCATGTCATATGGTGTTACTCCAACAGCATGTCAGCTCGTGTTACTCCAACAGTATGTCAGCTCCTGTTACTCCAACAGTATGTCAGCTCGTGTTACTCCAACAGCATGTCAGCTCGTGTTATTCCAACAGCATGTCAGCTCGTGTTACTCCAACAGCATGTCATCTGGTGTTACTCCAACAGCATGTCAGCTCGTGTTACTCCAACAGCATGTCAGCTCGTGTTACTCCAACAACATGTCAGCTCGTGTTACTCCCAACAGTATGTCAGCTCGTGTTACTCCAACAGCATGTCAGCTCGTGTTACTCCAACAGCATGTCAGCTCGTGTTACTCCAACAGTATGTCAGCTCGTGTTACTCCAACAGCATGTCAGCTCGTGTTACTCCAACAGCATGTCAGCTCGTGTTACTCCAACAGCATGTCAGCTCGTGTTACTCCAACAGCATGTCAGCTCGTGTTACCCCAACAACATGTCAGCTCGTGTTACTCCAACAGCATGTCAGCTCGTGTTACTCCAACAGCATGTCAGCTCGTGTTACCCCAACAGTATGTCAGCTCCTGTTACTCCAACAACATGTCAGCTCGTGTTACTCCAACAGCATGTCATCTCGTGTTACCCCAACAGCATGTCAGCTCGTGTTATTCCAACAGCATGTCAGCTCGTGTTACTCCAACAGCATGTCAGCTCGTGTTACTCCAACAGCATGTCAGCTCGTGTTACTCCAACAGCATGTCATCTCGTGTTACCCCAACAGCATGTCAGCTCGTGTTACTCCAACAGTATGTCAGCTCCTGTTACTCCAACAACATGTCAGCTCGTGTTACCCCAACAGCATGTCATCTCGTGTTACTCAAACAGCATGTCATCTCGTGTTACTCCAACAGCATGTCAGCTCGTGTTACTCCAACAGCATGTCAGCTCGTGTTACTCCAACAGCATGTCATCTCCTGTTACTCCAACAGCATGTCAGCTCGTGTTACTCCAACAGCATGTCAGCTCGTGTTACTCCAACAGCATGTCAGCTCGTGTTACTCCAACTGCATGTCAGCTCGTGTTAATCCAACAGCGAGTCATCTCCTGTTACTCCAACAGCATGTCAGCTCGTGTTACTCCAACAGTATGTCATCTCGTGTTACTCCAACAGCATGTCAGCTCGTGTTACTCCAACAGCATGTCATCTCGTGTTACTCCAACAGCATGTCATCTCGTGTTACTCCAACAGCATGTCATCACGTGTTACTCCAACAGCATGTCATCTCGTGTTACTCCAACAGTATGTCAGCTCGTGTTACTCCAACAACATGTCATCACGTGTTACTCCAACAGCATGTCAGCTCGTGTTACTCCAACAGCATGTCAGCTCGTGTTACTCCAACAGCATGTCAGCTCGTGTTACGTGTTACTCCAACAGCATGTCAGCTCGTGTTACTCCAACAGTATGTCATCTCGTGTTACTCCAACAGCATGTCAGCTCGTGTTACTCCAACAGCATGTCAGCTCGTGTTACTCCAACAGCATGTCAGCTCGTGTTACTCCAACAGCATGTCAGCTCGTGTTACTCCAACAGCATGTCAGCTCGTGTTACTCCAACAGTATGTCAGCTCGTGTTACTCCAACAGCATGTCAGCTCGTGTTACTCCAACAGCATGTCAGATCCTGTTACTCCAACAGTATGTCAGCTCGTGTTACTCCAACAGTATGTCAGCTCGTGTTACTCCAACAGCATGTCAGCTCGTGTTACTCCAACATCATGTCAGCTCGTGTTACTCCAACAGCATGTCATCTCGTTTTACTCCAACAACATGTCAGCTCGTGTTACTCCAACGGCATGTCATATGGTGTTACTCCAACAGCATGTCAGCTCGTGTTACTCCAACAGTATGTCAGCTCCTGTTACTCCAACAGTATGTCAGCTCGTGTTACTCCAACAGTATGTCAGCTCGTGTTACTCCAACAGTATGTCAGCTGGTGTTACTCCAACAGCATGTCAGCTCGTGTTACTCCAACAGCATGTCAGCTCCTGTTACTCCAACAGTATGTCAGCTCGTGTTACCCCAACAGTATGTCATCTCGTGTTACTCCAACAGCATGTCAGCTCGTGTTACTCCAACAGCATGTCATCTCCTGTTACTCCAACAACATGTCAGCTCGTGTTATTCCAACAGCATGTCAGCTCGTGTTACTCCAACAGCATGTCATCTGGTGTTACTCCAACAGCATGTCAGCTCGTGTTACTCCAACAGCATGTCAGCTCGTGTTACTCCAACAACATGTCAGCTCGTGTTACTCCCAACAGTATGTCAGCTCCTGTTACTCCAACAGCATGTCAGCTCGTGTTACTCCAACAGCATGTCAGCTCCTGTTACTCCAACAGCATGTCAGCTCCTGTTACTCCAACAGCATGTCAGCTCCTGTTACTCCAACAGCATGTCAGTTACTCCAACAGCATGTCAGCTCGTGTTACTCCAACAGCATGTCATCTCCTGTTACTCCAACAGCATGTCATCTCCTGTTACTCCAACACCATGTCAGCTCGTGTTACTCCAACACCATGTCAGCTCGTGTTACTCCAACAGCATGTCAGCTCGTGTTACTCCAACACCATGTCAGCTCGTGTTACTCCAACAGCATGTCAGTTACTCCAACAACATGTCAGCTCGTGTTACTCCAACAGTATGTCAGCTCCTGTTACTCCAACAGCATGTCAGTTACTCCAACAGCATGTCAGCTCCTGTTACTCCAACAGCATGTCAGTTACTCCAACAACATGTCAGCTCGTGTTACTCCAACAGCATGTCATCTCCTGTTACTCCAACAGCATGTCATCTCCTGTTACTCCAACAGCATGTCAGCTCGTGTTACTCCAACAGCATGTCAGCTCGTGTTACTCCAACACCATGTCAGCTCGTGTTACTCCAACACCATGTCAGTTACTCCAACAACATGTCAGCTCGTGTTACTCCAACAGTATGTCAGCTCCTGTTACTCCAACAGCATGTCAGTTACTCCAACAGCATGTCAGCTCGTGTTACTCCAACAGTATGTCATCTCGTGTTACTCCAACAGTATGTCAGCTCGTGTTACTCCAACAGCATGTCATCTCGTGTTACTCCAACAGCATGTCATCTCGTGTTACTCCAACAGCATGTCATCTCGTGTTACTCCAACAGCATGTCATCTCGTGTTACTCCAACAGCATGTCAGCCCGTGTTACTCCAACAGCATGTCATCTCGTGTTACTCACGGCTAACAGCATGTCAGCCTCGGTTACTCAACAGCTATGTCAGCCCTGTGTTACTCCAACAGCTAGTCAGCTCGTGTTACTCCACAGTATGTCAGCTCGTGTTACTCCAACAGCATGTCATCTCGTGTTACTCCAAAGCATGTCAGCCTCGTGTTACTCCAATCGCATGTCAGCTCGTGTTACTCCAACAGCATGGCAGCTCAGTGTTACTCCAACAACATGTCAGCTCGTGTTACTCCAACAGTATGTCAGCTCCGTGTTACTCCAACAGCATGTCAGCAGTTACTCCAACAGCATGTCAGCTCCTGTTACTCCAACAGCATGTCAGTTACTCCAACAACATGTCAGCTCGTGTTACTCCAACAGCATGTCATCTCCTGTTACTCCAACAGCATGTCATCTCCTGTTACTCCAACAGCATGTCAGCTCGTGTTACTCCAACAGCATGTCAGCTCGTGTTACTCCAACACCATGTCAGCTCGTGTTACTCCAACAGCATGTCAGTTACTCCAACAACATGTCAGCTCGTGTTACTCCAACAGTATGTCAGCTCCTGTTACTCCAACAGCATGTCAGTTACTCCAACAGCATGTCAGCTCCTGTTACTCCAACAGCATGTCAGTTACTCCAACAACATGTCAGCTCGTGTTACTCCAACAGTATGTCAGCTCGTGTTACTCCAACAGCATGTCATATCGTGTTACTCCAACAGTATGTCATCTCGTGTTACTCCAACAGCATGTCAGCTCGTGTTACTCCAACAGCATGTCAGCTCGTGTTATTCCAACAGCATGTCAACTCGTGTTACCCCAACAGCATGTCAGCTCGTGTTACTCCAACAGCATGTCAGCTCGTGTTACTCCAACAGTATGTCAGCTCGTGTTACTCCAACAGCATGTCAGCTCGTGTTACTCCAACAGCATGTCAGCTCGTGTTACTCCAATAGCATGTCAGCTCGTGTTACTCCAACAGCATGTCAGCTCGTGTTACTTTCGTTATCACTTCAGTGTTTAGCTTCCCTCTCTGATGAGATCTTTACTTACATTTGTAAGCAACAGCAAGGGTCATATGACTCATCTCAAAATGTTCAATGCATATAACTAGGAAAATAAAATAGCAATCAGATATGCAAAATGTGAAAAGGTGGGGTCTCAAAATGGCCTAAGAAGCAAATAGGATACCTTGTATGTGCTAATGGTAGCCTATGTAGTGCTGTGTTTACAAATAGGCAGTCCAAACATGTACATAAGCAAGTATATAGAGCCCTTTTTTGTGTCAAAAAATGAAAACAATATGTTTTTTTGTTTGTTTTTTGGGGGGTTTTTTTGTTTGTTTTTTTTAGGGGGGGGGGGGGGGGATGCTACAATATCATTTGTTTAGACTATGAACATGCTTACAATAACATGTCAGATATCATATATGCAAGGTAAGAGGTTACAGTTTTGCATACATTGGGAACTGGAGATCTGACGTGATTTTGAGTAAGAAAACGCTGTTATGCATTAAGCGTAGTTTTCTGAAGGTCAAAATTACAACTTCCTATTGCATTCCTTCGTAATTTTGTGCTTTAAAACATCTTCAAACAGAATAAATTGCCCATAATTAGTAATTAGGAGTTTAGTGCAATGTAATTAAAATCGATTGACAATGTTGCTATGTTTTTTAAAGGAAAAACGAGCACAGGGGAAAATCTGTTCTGCATTAAAATATAACTCGAATTGATAAAAAATGTTCTTACTTGGTTTCATTAGTACACGGGGACTGACATCTACACTAATAATCAATTTAACTGAAATTTCCACTTTTAAAATAGCCGCCATGATCCCTGATAACGACAAATATTTATATTTCTTACATTTACTGAATCAACTTTTTGACAAGAACACTATGTGATTTGTGTTGGTTTACACATTAAACCACCTTATTTGGAATCCAAGATGGCTTCCTCGTCCTAGAATCTGATTGGCATTGTCAATATTGATCTACATCGTAGTTCTGATTGTCCAAGTCGACCATACACAATACCTGGAAATTGACAGTTGGTAGCGAAATCTACATTACTTGAGATTTGTCTGGAATCTTTTGACTTTTGGATCCAAAGGTTTACTGGTTTCATGTGATTCCAAATCTGGCAAAACATCCCTAAACCCTCGATCAACAACTACATTGTCGTCTTTCCTCAGCCAGGAGAGACTTTCCGTGATGGCATTTGTAAGCTTCGCATCAGTGTTGCTTCCAGGAAAAAGGTCACACTGTGCCCAGAATGTAACATATCAGACATGGCTATGCGCATGAACTTCAAATATCCCCGCTTCTTCTTGCCACAGTGGGAGATTCTTTGCAGCTGGTGATTAGAACTCTTTGGAATAAAGATATAGGTATGTACCTTCAAGTATGACTGTCGCCCCTTCTCCGGAGTTCACTGTGTTATACTCCAGACTGTTTCCTTTTGTAAGACGGTCACGTGGAACAATAATTGAGTCTAATGCTTTTACTATGGAATGATATGTTTTTGATATACTGGAAATTGACATGTTAAAACGATATGTACACTGTTTCCACGATAAGTCCGTCTACGCTTTTAGCAAGAACAACAGTAGTGCATCCTCGTGATTTGGAGTGTAAATACCAGTGCCATTAAAGGACGAACGATGTGCAATACATTCTAGAATCTTTGATCTTGTCCAACCTGACTTTACAATGTCTATCATCCAGAGTGGAGAAACGTAGAATAAAGGAAGACTCCTGCTTTAATAGCATATGTGATATCTTCAAAAGATGCTTGATGGTTTCCTGTGATCTGGAAGGTAGCTGGGAAGTCAACATTTCTCTTTCATCAGTGCCCATTTTAACGTTGGGGCTAAGATCTTTCCCTAAAAGATGATGTGAACAAATACGTGAGGACCAAGGATCCCACAGTTTTGATGACAGATGAGTTGGTATTGTTTTACGGGCTCGGGCAAAACGGTCGAGTTTGATTGAAACTCTTTATACATATGTGTATTTTGCGTCGGCAGTCTAGCCACAACATAGACCTATGGATAATAATGGGATGTTCCGCCACGTATCATCGTCAACACCAACGTTTTGATCTTCAGGTATCGGTTTTTGTTTCTGATAATTCTTTAAACGCTTTGCACACATATCAATATCTTGATCATCAATAAAGTAATTACAATCTGATTCGAAAAACCAAGCAACCAACTGTGCTAGGAAAGTCATTTTTGTGCTTGGGGAAGTTTTTTTGTTTCTATCAGATGCATTGGCTTTAATGTCGCTCCTGACGACAACTTTATAACCCGCACCTACACACCTATATCTCATTGTGAGAATGACACTGACGACAACTTTATAACCCGCACCTACACACCTATATCTCATTGTGAGAATGACACTGACGACAACTTTATAACCCGCACCTACACACCTATATCTCATTGTGAGAATGACACTGACGACAACTTTATAACCCGCACCTACACACCTATATCTCATTGTGAGAATGACAGTCTTAGATATCTAAAGTCTCCACCAGACGCTATTTTATAGATAGAATAGAATCACTTTAATATAATATATCAAATCATGAATACGCCTTCTTCGTTTAATAATTTAGTCACGTAATTACGTAATTAGGTAAGTGCATCTTATATTTTGGTTAATTATATAGCCAAATGAACCAACTTTGATGTCACAAAGCAATGTATCGGTGAGAGGTATCTAAGGGTAAAAATTCATTGGACCGACCCATATGGGAAATTAACATTGCTGGAAACCGCACCTCTATCGTTTCCACAGTAACTTTTGTCGGCTCCCAGGACAGTGAAGTTCATTCATTGAACGGAATACGAACGATTGTTCTCCTTTCTATCGTTTGTACCTATCGAGTTTTTTCAATAGACAACCCGTGTATTCAGCAATATCGGGGTCAAATCGTCTCATGTCAACAAAGACATGGTTGATCGGGCGGGGGTTTGTGATGTGAAAACAATGCTAAAAATCTGGTTTGTGATGCCACGAAAGGCCACCCTACATTTTATACAGACGAGGATAGGCATGTGTAATATGCAGAAATGCGGAAAATCGCAAACCTGAATATCCAAACCAAACCTCTGGAAATCTTCACGAGATTATTGTCAGGATGACGGTTGCTATGTTTACCTTCGCGCGTGGAAACATTTCAACTTGAAAATGAAAGTAGAAAGAGCATCTAAATACTTACAATTGCTATACAGTGTTCCATTTTATTATAAAAAGACATTATATAAACATTGCATTATTTGCCTCGGGTTGACAATATCCACGGTCACATGCTAAAGAATGTAATTTGTTTTGTTATCCCAAAAGTCATCATAAAAACAATTCCCTAATTAAAACTCTTTACCCCAAACTTTTGTCTGAATATTCATTTAATTAACAATAAAGTAAAATCTTACCGAAGCAAAACAATTCATACATTGTCATTCAAAACATCTTTGGAGAACACAAATTCGTTTTTCTCCCGATGATCGAGTTCTCCATATCCTGCTCCGAAAAAGAAGCGAACCTCGACATGTTGACAGTTTGTTTCTGTGTTTAACAAATCGGTGTCAAACAAGTGGTCCAATTGTATGCATGGGGATCTGGTAGCAACATCAGTAGAGGAAAGACAACTGACAATCGAGAGGGATGATTCCAGGAAAATGACCCGTCGATACTGTCGTATGTTTTGAAAGCTGTCAAAGAGAAGTCATAGATACACAGTTTGTATGATGACCTAGGAGGAGTGGGGGCAATATTTGGTGCGGAAACAAGGACGCTTCTTCAAGAACTGGAGAGACAGCAGCCAGGCGATGGAGGCAGACATCAATCCTAAGGGTTTTTCCCAAACAGAATCCAACACTGGAATTCGATACTCGGATCATCGCAGATGGCGACAGCTCAGTTTTGACGTTTTACTTGTGTGGGAGAAAGATGTAGTAGAAATGGAATGTGCTACCACCGCTTGTAAGAGTCTGCGGTCCAGTCTTCAGAGACATGTGGCGGATAAGACACGCTATACCAAAGGAAAGAAAACCTGACAAGCTTCGTCCGTATTCGTCTCGTTACTGCCGTCCGGTCTGTCATCCGAATGAGGTCAATGGAATCTGACGGGAACAAAACCACCACGCAGTATGATACGGACATAAGTCGAGATCCTACATGATATCCCAGATCACCTCAGGTGAAGAGAGCAGCACTGGTGACAGCCAGATAACACCTTATGAGGATGATGATGCCCTTGGAGACCAGCAATCCTACTAAAAAGACTACCTTCAATCGACCGACCAGAAAAATTACGCCTGAAAAGGACAGTTTCATTTTTAACCAGTGCCAGAGGCAACTCAACATTTTCAAGATGCTGTGGCTTATTGCCTGAAAATAAATACTCTGATAAGCAATGTGTCAGTTGATAATATTGGATATCCCTCAAATTGTTATCTATCTAAGCATATTTTGGAAAATTACTAGAATTTTAATGTTTGTGCCTCAAATTTGGTATCTCTGTCTGTCTCTCAAAATCACTGTTATAATATTAATATAATAAGTTTCGAAAAAAAGTTCTGATCATCCAAATATGATTAAATAGAATCTTTCACCACCTTGGGGATGAGACAGGGAAATCTCAACCAAATTGGAGAGGCTTCTTAGGTTGTAAACTCCTATTTGGTAGCTTAAGTATCTTACCCCGAGGATCGAGATTCTTCTGTCTCACATGGGGGTGAATGATTATTTTTCTCTGACCCTGTGTACTCTCGTATGTATCTAATTTCATTTTTAACCAGTGCCAGATGCTGTGGCTTATTGCCTGAAAATAACTGTCCCCTGCTTAGACATAATGTATCATCTACTGACATTAGTGAACAGGATATAACTGACCAACTCCACCTCCTTAATACTAACAAACCTGCTGGTCCTGATTATATTCCTCCCAAATTCATCAAAGGTATAGCACAGTCACTTGTTCAACCTCTTTATGTTATTTAATAAATCAGTTTCCTCTGGAATAGTTCCTACTTCCTGGAAAAACGCTCATGTCACTCCGATTTATAAAGGGAAAGGAAAAAAAGTAACCCAACTAACTACAGACCAATCTCTGTTACTTCTATTTAAGATGCTAGAGAAAAATATCTTCAAGTATATGTTCAACTATCTCACAATCAATAACATTATCTCTAAAAATCAATCTGGCTTCTTGCCTAAAGATTCCACTGTCAATCAATTATTAATTATCTATGACGAAATTGTTAAACATTTAGATAAAGGTAAAGAAGCAAGAATGGTATTTTGCGATATTAGTAAAGCTTTCGATAGGGTTTGGCATGATGGTCTAATTTATAAATTAAAACGATATGGTATAAGTAACAATATTTTAAAATGGTTTTCATCTGATCTAACTGATAGAAGACAGAGAGTGGTCATTGATGGATTTAAATCTACATGGAAAACTCTACAGGCAGGGGTACCTCAAGGTTCAGTTTTAGGTCCTTATCTGTTTCTACTATATACATGTATTAATGATATATGCGATAATTTAGTGTCTAAAGTAAAACTTTTTGCTGATGACACTTCCCTATATGTTTTAATTGAGAGGGACAGACAAGAGGCTTCCACCACTATTAATCAAGATTTGGAAAAGATATCAGTCTGGTCGAGGAAATGGGGTATTATATTCAATCCTGATAAAACTGAATCTGTTTTATTCTCGAGAAGGTTAGACTCTGAGACTTCACACCCTGATTTATACTTCAATAACTCATTGATAAAAAATGTTCGTACTCATAATCATCTTGGTTTAGTATTTAACAATCATGCAAAATGGTCTGACCATGTTAACCTTACTTATGAAAAAGCTTATAAAAGAATAAATATTCTCCGAATGCTAGAATATAAAATTGACAGACACTCATTGCTTTTAATTTATACAACATTCATTCGCCCTATATAAGAATATGCCGACGTAGTTTGGGCAAATTGTACTGAAAGAGAGTGTGAGCACCTAGAGTCGATCCAACTCGAGGCTATACGCATCATTACTGGTTTGAGACGGGGAACAAGTCATGATATTTTGTATAGAGAATCTGGTCTTATTCCACTTTCTAAGCGTCGACATCTTCATCAACATATTCTGTTTTATAAGATTTTCAATAAATTATGCCCTGCTCATCTTAGTGAATCTATTTTACCTTATATGAACACAAATAATATTGCTTACCCATTACGTCATAATAGACTTTTTGATGTGCCTCAGGCTAGAACAAACCTTTATAATACAAGCTTTTTTCCTAAAATCATGTCTGAATGGAGCAATCCAGCTTGTCTGTTTCCCTCAATGTCCTCTTTAAATACCTTAAAGCGTGAATTCTTACATCTTGACTTAGATCGTGATACACAATGTACTACTATTTTAAAAACGGTGGCGATTGAAACATTAATATAATTTTATGTCAGTTAAGAAATTCTGTGAGTAATCTAAATGCAGATTTATTTAATTCTCATTTAAAAGATACCCCTGTCTGCAACTGTGGCTATCCAGTTGAAGATTGTTCTCACTTCTTTCTAAACTGTCCTCTTTATAACATTGAAAGGCAATCCCTTTTCAACTCTCTAGCTGCTCTGAGTGATCATATGCTGCAGAATACACAATTATTTTTATTTGGTTCTTTTGATGTGGATGTTAATTTAAACAAATCCGTTCTTGACTTGGTTCAGAGATTCATTATCGATACCAGACGATTTTCTTGACTCAATACTGGAAATTGTAAATTTATCATATCTGTTTTTTCCTCACTTTTATGAATATAGCACAGGCTATTGATTGTGAATGGACTGTTTTTTGTCTATTGCTATTTTTTTTAAGTGATTACAAAGTATGATCAATCAATATCATAATGCAATTTCCCGCTTGAATTTAGTAATATACACAAAATGTACATGTATTGTAATATCTTTGCAGTTATTAGTTATAGCATTCATATTTATTTTTGGTATGTACATTATGTTGTATATATATCATCAGGAGAGGGCTTTTATAGGCTTGTCCTGTTGCCCAATTCCCTTTGTCTGTACCATCTTTACGATAAAATATTCTGAAATTAAATCGAGATTCTTCTGTCTCACATGGGGGTGAATGATTATTTTTCTCTGACCCTCTCGTATGTATCTTATATGGGCGTTACATCAATGCAAGACGATGCCGACGTGACGTAATTAGATTGTCTACGTGACGTCATTGTATTGTTGTCGTGACGTCATGGTACTGTTGACGTGACAAAATTCAATATTGTTGAGAACGTGCAGGACCACGTGTAGCTTGTCTGAACCCAGGGTGAAATTCTTGTTAGTATGCTGTGCAGCTCAATAATCAGAAAATTAAGAAACCCCTCGAAACAAGGACATCCAGGTAGAGTACTTAGGCAGAAGGTGTGTCACAAATTCTGTAATGTCCTTATGACTTATGACCCTGTAATATTTACTGTCTGTCACAGAGCTTACCTAAAAAAAAGTAATTTGGAAATACGGTTTGTGATCCATGAAAAAGAAAATAAAAATACACGAGCGAGGCACTAGGTCTATTCTCAAGCTATATAAATGATCATAGGTTTAGTGCCTGTTGATTACAGTGCACAAACATATATATGATTATATGATTTGTGGGGAAGACATTTCAATGTCTGGTGGAGACATTTTCAATATCTTTTCGGCGGTTTTTATTTGGTTAACCCCACATTGGCTTATTATTTTATGTTTGATCAAAGTGATATATGTATTTGGTATATATGAGTAATTTCATCTCATAATCTTCTATTATCACTTTTTCATAATTAATAAATATTTTGTCACCCTCTATGAGGGTGGACTTATTCATTCAAATACAGTTGTTGAGTTGTTTCTTGAAAGTGTGCAGATGCATAAATATAATTATGATTTTTTAATCATATACTCAACACAGTTTAACATAACGACAGAAAATTCACATTTTTACATTCGGATCAACAACACACAGTATTTAAGATACATCATGCTAATAAGTACATATATAACATAGTAACACAGATATACATCATTTACAAAGTTTATTGTATGTAATGATGTCATTGGGTTTAGTTGTACTGGACACGGTGACAGAAGGGAACAGCAAACGACACAGATTGATGATATTTGCTGGTGGAAGGATAAGACACGAAATGCGTCTAGATGAGTCCTTAGAGACAGCGGAATGGTACACTGACTTAACTCTGGACTGTGTAAGGTAAAGTTAATAAAATAAAACTCACAACGCTGTTAAGCAGGTAACAAAAGTGAAAAAGATTTTCGGCAGCCCGATAGACTTTATAGTCTTTGTATATTATGGTAGGCGAAGTGTTTCACTTTATCATAAATCAACTACATTATGTATGTAATCCAACACTAGTATCTATATATAACTGAGATAAAAAGTGAAGTGTCGTAATGTTTTGCTTTGACAGCAAAATAATACATGTATGTAAACGTTGTAGGTGTGAAATACGAGGTATTTATGACCGAGATGAGGTGAAATACATCTCAACTAGAGGACATAAAAAAATTCTTCGCTACAATACCCTTACATATAATGTTTTGATCTAATTTCTGCTGGAACATGACACTCTATCATATGTGGAGAAGAGACTGACTTCCAATATAGATGCCCATTAGAATATGGAGATAATTCAAAACAATGCAATATTTCACTTGACTACTCACCAACTGAACTTGACAATTAGTCTCATGCCTTGTTGCTTGGGGTTTTAATACTAAAACGTAACATAAATGATACAATTACCCATTACAGATACATAATTTGACCTTGACCTTTTCCTAGGTATATTGTCATATGACGTTTTGGTCAGGAGTCATACAATTTTGCGTCATTACTTCGAGAAAAAAATGAATATCAGCAAATACAAAAGTTGACCGCATTCCTTTGACCTTAAAGAAGATTTCTACCGGCTTTGTTCTATGTTGTCATACTACATGTAACATCATGCATGTTATTACCACACCTACTATTGTATCAAACTGTCTGTCGAGCCGGCCTAACATACTGTCGTTCATTATAATATATATATGTTAATATATGCATGCTTGACGACGGTACCCGTGGTGATGCTAAATTCGTCACCATAGTGACAACAGTTCAGTTTGAGATTACATAAAAGGAGTGTACAAATAAATACTGGAGCATCTAACGGTAATGATTGACAACGATTCAGTGACGCGGGTTCTCGGGAATCATCAGAACAAATCATATATAGTCAAATAAATAGTCACAGCCTATTCGATACGTTAATGCTTGATTATAGCATTCATAAGCGAGTGCGAGGTCAAGGTCACAGTAACTATATTTTTTCTGGACAAGCTCAGTAGTAAGCTCGATATTCAACAACTTAATTAATATTGTACCATTTATTTTAACAAATACATACATTGTATGCATTAACAACCGAGACCATACTGCTATCAACGTATTTCATTTGATGAAAAAATACGCATTTAAGCTGTATTTCGTAGAGAAAAATAAGTTATATACATGGTTATTGTGTAAGACGTTCCTATGAATATTGTTTTGTGTGTTTTATTTATGCAATTAACATTTATTATCAACAGTCAATTGTAATTTCATTTTCTTCAATTTCAAACAATTTCACTGACAAAAAAAAAATTCATAACAAAGACATGACATAGCCTATTTAAGTACATTGTACATGTATTTTAGTACTGTCATTTATCAAACACTTGCAATGGAAGAAATTGCCCTTTTTTTCAATGGAAATAACTCATGCACATTTTCTTCACCACTGGGTTTCTTTATATTATACATTGCCAGCACAAGCCAAAATAATGGTTTATAATCTCAAATCTGAAGTGAATCCGGTGAATTGTCAGCAGGTTATCTGCTACGTTATTAAGTACAAGTTCACTTCAGGGAAAACCAGGGAAGTAAATGTACCATCCATATTTAGGATGTAAAAAAAACAATGTCGGTACCTGATAGTACATCAGGGAAACACAAAAAGTTGCCAGACAATACAAAATTTAAAGTATTTCTTTTTTGCAGATAATACCAAAGTATTCAGGGATATAAAAGGTAAAGAAAATTAGAATATACTTCAGGAATATTTGAACAAATCATAATATGGTGGCTGTTAAAATTCTCCTCACCAAAATGTGAAGTACGTACAAGAAACGGGAACTGTAGCAGGCAACTACAGAAAGGGATTTCGAAAAAGAAGGGAAAATCTAGAAAACATATCACAAGAAAAGTACAAGTTTCAAAGAGTTGCAATACCGAGAGCGCTTAAAAAAGGATAGGTGTTCCAATCCTGGTATACCGGAGATGAAGAGAGGACATAGACATGTTTTTTTATCATTATTTTATTTCAATTTGTTCAAATTATGAATAACCAACATGACAAGAAGGCAACAAAAGGAATGCTCGAGTTAGATACATCAGCTAGAACAAGATGACTCAAACAATCACACAGAAAATCAGGACAATTATCATCTAGATTTAGAGTTGTTTATAACATGGAATAGTCTCTCCGAATATGTTACTACTTTGAAGACTTTTAAAGAATTTGATTTTAATCTTGATACTTGATAATCATTTGGCCATACGAAATCTAAATGAGTGAAAAAAATATTTAGATAGTGATATATATATATATATATATATGTACAGAGTGTCTGGCCGCATGCATTGTTTATATATGCATGGTAGACGACGGTACCCGTGGTGATGCTAAATTCGTCACCATAGTGACAACAGCTCAGTTTGAGATTACATAAAAGGAGTGTACAAATAAATACTGGAACATCTGACGGTAATGATTGACAGCGATTCAGTGACGCGGGTTCTCGGGAATCATCAGAACAAAATGTCGTGGAATTCCCTCGTTATTACCAGCACAAAGACTTAATCCTATAATGAATTGAGAAGGGAAAATAAATGACTATGATGGGATTAAGAGAATATGAAGGACGCTATACCAAGATCCCAAAGTACGTATATACAAACAAGGAAACACAGTCAGCCTAAAGAAGCGAGAGAGGGCAGAAAGGCCTAGCGGCAAAGTCCTATTTTGTTTGTTTGTTATTATAGTTGTTTTTTTAAACAATGGAATATAGGTTGTTTTACATTCCTGTATTGTATACGTAAATGGGCGTTAATATGCGTAAAACCCGAAACGGAATGCACTTTAATGCATAACATTATATCGAAATTTTACGGTATATAAATGAGGGACTTTATATTGATATAGACGTTATTGCGGACATAGGTTTGGGCACATGATAAACTCAGGAGCCGTGTAGTGCATTTCTAACAGTTTGTATGCCCTGTGTATAATCAGTATGCTGATATATCTTGTGAATTGTCGTTACTTGTGAAATTGAATTAAAATGCCACAGTAAAACGTTAATTTGATGCATCGTTTTATTGACATCTTCGATCTCCTGCTGCTAACAGTTCAAGCTCCACTTTTCCTTTTAATCTGTGTATGAGAAGGGGAAGCATATACCTATGGAGTCCCGTCACATGTACTAAACAAGGACTAGCTGGGAGGAATACCTCAAACATATCTATAGAGGACATTGAAGGGCTCATTCAAATTACAACCGGCACATCCCTCTCTTTATAGGACATTGGAGGGTTCATCCCACTGTGTTCTGATCGCAGTGGGCTAATCAAAGTAAGCCCCTAAGTACAGTAGAGGTATCGTCCCTTTAAACATCAATATTTTTGCCGTTAAATAGTCTTCAAATACAAAAACAAGATTCAATGTATGAAGGGCTCAGCCAAATTTATGATAAGGTTTGTTATTTGCAGATGAGAAGTCTTTGTTATTAGCAGATGAGAAGTCTTGCAAAATTGGTTTACTTTGTCCCGTGATACATTCTCAATATAACACATACATTCTGTAAAAAACGACTTTCGTCGAGTTTCAAGCAATACATTATGGCTCAATAGAATTTATCTGTCGAGCTATAATGACAGGTTTACTCCTAACCTCGAAAATGTTTACCTACAATATGCCAGGAAAGCGGGTGATATAAATTCCACGAATTTGCTTGTTTCAATATTAATTAGGGACTTTTTACATTTGATAATATCTCTAACTCCGTATTTGCATATGTCAGCAAACACATGTGTATTCACACCAGGTCATAATCCCACAGCTGCCGCATCATGTTATTGTGGTACAAACAGGTCACGTGACATACAGTTGTTGGATATGTTATTTATGTCACTCTCGTAAGTATTTTTTAATGTCGGCGTGATATTACAAAATGTCCCTATGATTCGCTGGATTAGATAAAGTGGCTTTTTAAACATAAAATAACCCATAAACACAACTTTTATATTGACGTGAAGTAGATGCCAGGGCACCCATGGGTGCGTACTATGTACACACACTGTATGTATTTGTTAGCGGGCATTGGAGGGGTAAGGTTGTTACCTCAAGTTACAATAGTGCTACTGAAATAATTTACTTCTCGATTGATGATAAGATATACATGTGTCCATATCAACTGATGCCATTTGACTATGAGTCTGTATGAGACACGGATGATTAGGTGTAAGAGTTGGCCTAATGGATATCCTGTGTGCTACAAGGGTACAATAGGTCATATCTGGTTTCTCATTTTATCTCATTATTTAATAACATGGATAAGAATGAATTATACTAGGGACAATCATAAGACATCTCTTAGGAGTAAGGTACAGAGGGCCTGTATTATCACGCTGGGCATAGTATCTGTACGGACAAACAAGGCGATACAACACAGATACATGTAGTACGAAACTGGCGACTTCGGATCCGTAGGATGTATAGTTTTCTTAAATCACACGATTCCATATCCAACATACGAGTTTATGCTCCAGTTAATGCCTTTTTGCTGTTTTCTCATTTCCAGCTCGATGCCCTGTTAAATTGTCTTCTTAATAGGTCACTAAACAGCCAAGTTAATACGAAAACTTTCCGCGACACCTGTCAAAGCTCCTTCTTTAAAAACCATATATACACTTGTGTGAGTACTGTGATCTTACATTTGAACAACCAATCAGAATGACCCACATATAAAAGCTAATTATGCGATGTGCATGTCTAGAATATCAATTTCATTCAATGAAATTCATTTCACGTTAGCAGCGATTTAAAAGTCTTTAGGACCTCATCAATATGACCAAAAGCGCACAAGTTAGTCTATATTTAAGGAAGTTGAGTTAGGTGATTGTCCTGATTGTAATTTATCTACGGGTGTATATGGGTCACGGAGGCTGCATGTTTGTATAATGGTCCATTGAGCTTACTAATATGTTAGTAAATATCTGAGGCTTCGCATTATAACGCTTTGTCTTCTTGATATCAAGCAAAAACGTTTTCTCCTATGAAAATAAACCCAACAGGCTCTCCTAATTGTCAAAGGTATAACAAAAACTGGAGACTTAAACAAATATTAAGTAATACAAATATGGCGGTCAATACATAAATTAGAGTTAGAATTAAGGTTTTGTCATCATGACGGTATTCTCTGTTGTTTTGTCCTCATTTTATAAATTTTGAGTTAGAATTAAGTTTTCGTGATCTTGTCAGTATTCTGTGTTGTTTTGTCCTCGTTTTGTAAATTTTGAGTTAGAATTAAGTTTTCGTGATCTTCTCGGTATTCTCTATTGTTTTGTCATCATTTTGTAAATTTTGAGTTAGAATAAAAATTTCCTCATCATGACGGTATCCTCTGTTGTTTTGTCCTCGTTTTGTTAACTTTTAGTTAGAATTAAGCTTTCGTGATCTTGTCAGTATTCCTTGTTGTTATGTCCTTGTTATGTATGTTTTAGTTAGAATTAATGTTTCATCATCATGTCGTTATTTCCTGTCATTAATGACAAAGATGACTGTTAAATCAGCAATTATATAGCATCGAAGTGAAAACACGATTTATAGCCATTTATTGGTATACATCCTCCTTGACCACTCAATATCGTTGATCAATATTTTGTTTACATTGTAACAGATTTAATGCAACGTGTATAAAATATATAACGTTACATATATAGGATAGGTAATGTGTATTTGGATACACAAATGCAGCAGCTGGTCGACTTCCTTATTATTTCAATGCTACATTATAGAATTAGTCCGGCATCTGTTTGATCAGTATTTTCGAACTAGCCTCCAAACTCCCATTTCTTTCATAAACCGGTTTTAAGCTATGATCAATCTGAAAGCGGTTTTTTTTTTCGTTTATTGTTCCAATTTAGGAACCAGATCGAAAATTAACATGAAACTGCTACTGAAAACGTAAACGGGTGATCATACAGTATGTATATACCCATTACTGGATGCGGATGACACGTTTAAATCACTACATACACATGTATTGACATCTCCCATAGTTACAAAAGCACCTGGAATTGAAGGTCTTTGTGTAGCGGATAATGGAGACTTTTTACTAAGAATAAGAATTGTTAAATGTTCTGATCCAAACTTGCGCATCATTTACACAATCTTTAGATATCTGTAGCTACGTAATATTTTCATTTTCTTCTGAAGAGTTGTCAGTCCCGACGTTTATCGTTTTCCTGCATGCAATGCAACTTTTTTTTTAATAATGATACAGGTTTAGAACCCGTACCACGCTTTTTATCATTTAACATATGTTCAGGCCCATCTCGAATTTCCTGACTTCCCATCTGGATTTTAAGAAGAAGGACGAAACAGCTGTATGATTCAATGTTTTCATTTAAAGAATCACACCGTGTGAGAATTTAGAAATATATGTTGCGAATCGCTACTCATGTCAGAATTTATTTGATATACGATAACATTATAGAAGGCTCATTTGTTTATTTCTAACACGGTAATAGCGCAGTTACCTGAACGGAATATAATTATCACCAGGGACAACATTTAAATTTGTGTATGATGGGTGTAATTAGCATCAGAATGGATGGAAGATTTTATCTGTTGCCATATCAAATTCAAGTAAATAAAATATTTTTCATGATAGTGGCGCGATGAATCATTTGATCTAATGTCTATTTTTATACATGATTTTGTTTATATTTTTCTGTTAATAATCATTTTGATCTTTCATGATATTTATCTCTGTCAATGAAAGCAATAGGATGCATTAAAATTACATGCAGGCATGCTAACGACTTTTGATCTGAAATACCACCCACCTGAACGAGCCATGTCTGTGTTTAACATTAAAATGACAAACAACTTTAAATATAAACATATGCCATGCATTGCGAATCACTTATTGAAAAGAGTTTTATAATATGGTATACATTCACGTGTCTGACATAAACACGTGCCTGACATGCACACGTACCTGACATGGTATAAACATAAAGACATGACATCATGACAGTTTCAGGGTAGATGATAACACATTCTTCCATACATTATTGTGTAACTTACCTCGAGCACAGTCCAGTATTATTTTGTATTAAATACAATCGACACGCACACAAGTGAATACTACCGTTTTACTTTATTATTTTCTTTAATTTACAACTGTATATAGAATATCTAATGATACTATACAATATGCAACATCTGACGACTGTTTCCTCCTTCTAGAAAAACTCAAAAGTGATGCCCTGGACCAAAATGTAGAGAAGGAAATGAAGTTAGGAAAAATTGCGCTAGTCCTGAAATATGTTAAAAACGAAGGTGAGGGGGGTTCACTAACCCTAATATTGTAAGGTCCGAGGAAGACTTACATAAAAAGGCAGGTTTTAAAAGGTTTGGTCCTGTGTTGCTAATTGTTATTCAACGCGTCATTTGGCTTCAGTAGTACTTAAAACATCAGCTTTTACAATTACAATGATAATCTGCAACAGACTATAAATCAACATGGATGGTCGGGTGACACAGTGGTAACACACATGCCCTCCACCCAGACGGCTGAGGTTCGATTCCCCAATCGGACGTGAAAAGCTATGGGGTTACCTGCCAGAGCGCGTTGGTTTTCCCTGGGTACTCTAGTTTTCTCCCACAGCAAGATCTATCACGTGCTTCCATCAGGGGAAACAAACGTGATTAATATAACTTTAAATAACTTGTTTCGCAATATTTGTAAAATACATAAAGTTTACATTTAATTGTTATTAATATATTTTGTAATATATGATTTAGTACAGAAGATTGGAGCATAGGGTCTTACCTACCCATCCAGGTGTTATATACAGTAAAGAGACTTATTAACTAACTTCAATCATTCAACTGACGGCCGTAAAACAATTCACACAAAGCTGCTGTGAATGGGAAGATCCACTGAGTGTGATGAGAACTACACATGTATTATTCATTGTCAGCAGTTAGAGATACCTCCAGGGATTACACTCGCTCCAGCCAGCCTACAGCGGGGTGACACATCGTCCCATATAGCGAGAGAAGCATGACAGATCGATAGGTAGAATTAACAAATAGTACTACGTTTGGAGGCAGAGATCACCTTGATGTCTACGGCCGTCTTACCATCGAGACAGACACAGACGGGGTAAATACCAGAAGGTAAGACATAAAAACAAAGTATTTCTTATTGCCTTCCTAATTATCATAATCAACTTATAGACATTTGTTACGTAATTTACTTATACCAGGACACTGTTTTAACTTAATTGCTTATCGTTCATCATATATATGTAATTTTATGGATGTTTTTTAAAGTATAATTAATTAACTGCTTAAGGTCATTGTTCAGATATATTGTGCTGGTTTTATATAGAATTAATCAATAGGCTTCGTTTACGTTGAAGCATACACCAGCGTAACTGCCGCACCATTGACACAAGTAAGCATACACAGCGATCACGGCAAGTAGGGATGCGTGGTACTATATAGTTTTGTGTAATATTTTCCATATTTATATTTTTTATTGAAGAGTGTCATCGATCGGTTTCCCTTTATGGTTTAAATTGGTTTAATCGATTAAGGATACACCGCAATGCACGGTGTTATTCCTGGGCACGAGTTAAACTTGGCATCATGTACTTTATCCATTTTTGTATACTACTGTGATATTTTTTAAAGATATCCACAAGACGAATGCCTTAATAAAAGAAATAAAATGCTTTTTAATTTCACATTCTGGACATTTTAATAACATAAATTTAATTTGTTGATTATTATCATAGTAAATGAACAATGTTCTTATGGAAGTCCACAAATCAAGGAATATAAAATTTTTAATTTAAAACGGGTACATCGTATGATTAAAAAATATATTGTCCATTGTTTTACCTCATATTTGTAATAGCGAATTTTACTGAATCTCATTAATTACGTGCCGTGCTGACAAAACATCTTGTCGCCTCACGCGATCGAGTGGCCCCTTTACGTCGCCCTTATTTGGAGTCTCTCTTACAAGACTTTCCCAACGAGTTCAAAGCCTAACCAGACAAACAACAAACAGAGACAGGCCTGCATACACCACACTCGAAATCAGGAAGAAATAGATAACATTCTCTCATAAAAGGATACTTTCAACACGAAAGAAGCAACAATGTAGCTGATGAAATGTTTTAAAGGGATCTCGAAGGAATTTGGTCGAGAATAAATAGAATTTGAAAAAAAAAAATCCAAACGAATATGACAGTGCCATGCGGGAATTTGATTAAAACATTGGATTGCATTTTGAGGTAATGAAGAGTTATTGCTCTAACTTTCTCTCAGAAGAAATGAATATTTGTTCGTTCGTCGCCATTTGAGAAAATGACACACCAATGTTGTACAGTGTAGCGTTTATGTCTCCCCACAGTAAGGACACTAAATGTCATACAAACCTATTACCCATGCTTTGTACAATTTAGAAAATTACGTGATTACCATGACAAGGCTCGATAGATAACAAGATATCACTCTGAAATATACCGTATATTAGGGTATGTGATAATACTGTACAAGTGTTGACTTCAGATGAGGTTAACTTCTAGATTTATCAAACCTATAATTTGATTATCACCGAGACCAAGTCCGAGGTGATTATAAGATTCTAGGGTTGATAAATCCTGATGTTTACCGATATCCAAGGTCGACAATTGTATTATTATGTAACTGAGACATAACAGTGGATACTGGTATGGGTTATGCATTATTGTCTGAATATCTTCACTCTATGAAACAGGAGTTTTCAAATAACAGGTTGGTTTCCCTATTTCTATTTTACGGTGCCAATCAACTGATGTAAAAATACAATGTTTACCTTCACGCGCAGTATTGTGCGACGAACATTGGATTTTGTCACTACCTTTAGGATAGGTATCGATCAATCGGAAAACGGCAACATCGCCGTAAAACAAATGGTTTTGACCTATATTTACATTGCATGTAATGTTAACACAGTAACATGTAAATTACTTTCTACTAAATCGGTGTATCTTTCTCTAAGATATGTACATAATGCTGCATCATCAGTACCCAGACGGTACTCATATACACGTAAAATATATCTTTAAAACACTAGAGTCCTTTCCCAACCCAACAAAATATTGACATATCTATAGACATGACGACCATAGGATGGGACTTAAAATGGTGTCCCGTGTGAGAATGTCCAACTTGTACGATAAAGATCCCTCTGTGGTTTTTCGATGAAGAATAGGCGTGATAACGCTGGTCCAGAGGATAGGGATTTTTAAGCCTATATTTTGACAGGGTAGTGTCTTCAACTCTCTCCTTCTTCCATCTTCGCCAGGGTACGCGTTGCTGCTACTAAACAGTGCTAGGTTAGGCCGCATTCTAATCTGGGAGACGATTTCGAAAATTAATTACACAATCGGTTAGACAGACGACTCCCCTCTCTTCCGTCCCACTTTCTCCTTTTACTCCATACTGTATCCGTTCTACTCAATTTTCTGTTTACGTCAGCTACATGTATTGGTTCAATCGTAGACTGATATTTCCCTACTGAATCATAAAACTATCTTATCAGCCCTAAATAATTAGGCATCAAAAGTATTTTGATCTATTATTTCAAATAGTGTAGAGACAGGGGTCTGTTCAGTGATAAACAGTATTTCCCAAAAGTAAGTTGGTAGTGAAAACAAGCATATTAACGGGCCTAGCATCATACATGTCAAGCTTTATATCATAGAGGGAGGTGTAATAGTTCATAATGAGATGGTGATGGCGAAGAAGTATTTTACCTAAGTCCCTGGAAACCCTTTATTTCATTGTAAACAAGCAACAATATTATTATTCATTACCTCGATGACGAGAAAAATCTTTGAGTATAAGGGTAATTATACCATGTTTGCTATGTAACGCCAGTTTTGATTGGTTTAAAACCATGTATTATTTTCCAATAACCCACGCTCGTGCCAATAATACACGGTAGTGAGTCACGGCTGTTACAATTTTATATATCTAATATTCACACATTTTATAAAAGGTAACTATAGCCGAGTGGGCTAATGGGTTAGTCTTTCAGTAAATTTTTATCACGATGCGAGTTCGAATCCTACGGAGGCCCCCCCCCCCCCCCCCCCCCCCCTTTTTTTTATATTTTTAATTTTTTTTTTATCCTTTTTTTCAAAATCAATGCCATATGATAGATGCTCTTGATCGTAGTACTGTATTACCTGTATATTTCATCAACAAATAATGCAATACTCCAGAAATAAATTACAAGGTTTTCTCGCTGTTTCTTTGCGTTTTTTTCTATTAGAAAGAGGTCGATCTCAGAACTAAACAGTACATGGCAGAATAGAAATAATCAACTTTGACTCGTGTATTGTTGCAGGATATACAACTCGGACTCGGATATTTTGCAATTTTAATTAATAACTCAGGCCTGCGGCCTTCGTTATTAATTTAATTGCAAAATATCCTCGTCCTCGTTGTATATCCTGCAACAATACACGAACCATCGTTAATTATTTCTTAATTGACCGTGTATCAAATAGTATTGCAATTACACAATCCATTAAATTTCTTAAGGAGACATTGCATCGCGCTTCAATAGAATGGAACACTATACGAAGAGTAAGCCTCAAGGTCGAGCTGCCATAAATAGATATACACTAGATGTCGAAATTACGTTCTTATACACTCCAACGCCACCCAAGCCACCCATACATTGTATCAATGCACACACTGGTTTAAAGTTCTATGGTACATATAAACACACATTCGTAGATCCGGTACATTCAGTCGGTGTCCATACCCCATTCTAATGTATAGAGTAGTGACAAAGCTTGTGAAAACATTGCGAAAGGCAGGGGTCGTGGATTCGGGACAGTACTGGAAATCTAATCCCCACGTGCTATGAGTAAGTATATATTATGGTTGGCGAGGTTATATTTATGAGCGATATTTTGATGGCTTCCGATCCCCGACATATCCAAGAGTCGTAACTTGTCGTATGCTTGCATTTCCTCTTCTTATGTTCACCATAGAATATTTTCTGTAACTGGAAAGAGATACAAATATAGATAAAAATTAAATAACTTGCAATATTTGTGTGAAATGATTACAGGGATATTACATAACGGGATTTAGAAGGGAATTGGGAAATAAAAATTAAATATGAACGTAGTTCATATAAGATGTGTGATAGATAGAGCATTCTTGATTTTGGGACTCCTCAGTGATTGCAGGATTCAAAAATAGGGAAACTCAGAAGGACAGTTAGGAAAATATAAACAGATGTAACCAAACAATATAGCGTGGAACAGGTGGAACATTTAGTGTTAGACATTCCTGACTTAAATTCTAATTAAAACAAGTCAATAGTTCGTTAATTAGTTCATTATTAAAGATAAACTTTATATATATAAATGTACAAGATAGTATATATATGAAGGTATTCCCGTATGTGTACATTCAATGTTAATCGTAAATTCACCGAGGGTATTCGTAATCAATATCCCGGTTCAATGAATACGTACATGTATACCAACACCGTCATGCCTGGATGGTTCTAACAGCATGCCGACCTTATGAATGTACGTACTCATATGAGAGCATGGTAAGGTTTAGCTTTGGGCAATGGTGTTTACACATTCAATGTAACAATATAGCCAATTCTATTCCATTGAATTTAAATCTATTGACTGACAATGTCTATCCCTCCGGCTGCTAACAGCGTCGCCACTTGAAGACATTAATACATTATGATCAATAGCAATCGAAAAGATAGAAATCCAATGGAAAAGATAGAAATCCAATGGACAATATAGAAATACAATAGACAATATAGAAATCCAATGGACAATATAGAAATACAATAGACAATATAGAAATACAATAGACAATATAGAAATCCAATGGACAATATAGAAATACAATAGACAATATAGAAATACAATGGACAATATCGAAATACAATGGACAATATAGAAATACAATGGACAATATAGAAATACAAGACAATATAGAAATACAATGGACAATATAGAAATACAATAGACAATATAGAAATACAATGGACAATATAGAAATACAATAGAACAATTTAGAAATACAATAGACAATATAGAAATACAATGGACAATATCGAAATCCAATGGACAATATAGAAATACAATGGACAATATAGAAATACAATAGACAATATAGAAATACAATGGACAATATAGAAATACAATAGACAATATAGAAATACAATAGACAATATAGAAATACAATAGAACAATTTAGAAATACAATAGAACAATATAGAAATACAATAGACAATATAGAAATGCAATGGACAATATCGAAATCCAATGGACAATATAGAAATACAATGGACAATATAGAAATACAATAGACAATATAGAAATACATGTACAATGGACAATATAGAAATACAATGGACAATATAGAAATACAATAGACAATATAGAAATACAATGGACAATATAGAAATACATGTACAATGGACAATATAGAAATACAATGGACAATATAGAAATACAATGGACAATATAAAAGTACAATGGACAATGTAAAAATACAATGGACAATATAGAAATACAATGGACAATATAGAAATACAATGGACAATATAGAAATGCAATGGACAATATGGAGTATATAAGAAAGAACTGTCTTTCACACCTTAGGATGTGATATCTACACTTGTATGTCACATCCAAGGTGTGATATCTCTATCACCCCCTATGATGTGATGTCTCTGTCACCCTCTAGGATGTGATTTATGTTAACCTTTCATTTCGCCCGGGATAAAATATTATTAAAACTTATCGCGTTGTTTCCCTCGCCTAATAATTAATATACTAATCCCTTATCTTGAGGACGTGACTGAGAAATCTCCAAACCTCGGGGTATTATTCTTGACAGAGCCTCGGGTTAGACCACCCAGAACATCAACCCTCGGGGTATTATTCTTGACAGAGCCTCGGGTTAGACCACCAAGAACATCAACCCTCGGGGTATTATTCTTGACAGAGCCTCGGGTTAGACCACCAAGAACATCAACCCTCGGGGTGGAGATTTCTCTTTCACATCCACAGGATTGGGGATTTTTCTACACAACACTAGGTGATGGAAATAACATGATTAATTGTTTTACACAACAAATACATATTAACCGTCACAGATGTCGTACATTTGTCTGTACCAGTAGTTTATTGACTGAGTTATAATAGGTTGCCCTGATATCTCCTGTTAGGTATTGTCTGAACCAGCTGTTGTATCCACACACGGGTAATGTATTGATTCCAACTATTGTGCATGATATGCCACACATTTGACATTAACATTTATCCCGAGCCCTGCTTATAAATTGTGTATATAAATAAGACTTAGGACATTAAATTGATTATATCTTCCTAGATGTTACATAAAGTACTATTACGACCGAAAATGTACAGCTTTACATCCGAACACAGACACTTATGTAATATGAACATTGTGTTATGCTGAGATATTTGTATCATTATATTTAACATGGAACCAAAATGAGAAAAGAAGCAAAATTTAGACTCGTGCCCTGACAGGGCCTTGGGCTCATGATATACTTCATCAAATCACCAAGTTATACATATTGTAACCGTGTTTAGCACTGCATCACCATACTATCCCCAAAAATGGATGTTTTGGTGCCGTAGTCATAAACAAGCAGACGTTCTAATATTAGCATAGTAACAAAAACATCAATCAAATTATACAGGTATTTAATTCAGTATTCAGGTACAAATAACAATGGGATTTACTAGGCTTATTTTGTGTTCTGCCTTGCATAGATTTTGATAATTCCAATTAAAAATCTAGAATAGATCCATGAGTGACAGCAAACAACAACAGTATTAGGCCTAGTACATTGCACTATCACGGTATATATCAACATCATATACCAGTGTACTAGTATGGTAATTATGGTAAATTGTTATTGTTAGTTACCACAGAACCCGTCTTCATGAAACCGTAACCATACTCAAATACACATTGTGTGCTAAATCTCTAAAAGTCTTGGTAATCAATCTTATATATATTTTTTTAATTATTTTGCAATGATTAGAACGAGTTTCGGAAAGGTCATTTTCAATGTTAATGGGTTTCTTTCATACTGATATTTCATGAATTAAGCGAGTTTAAAGAAAGTTGGGTTGAGCAAAGATTTCATGTTTGAGAATGATTTAGATAAGATATAGGCCTGGTACTATTGTGGTATTTACGGTATACCGTCATATTTTCATATTTCTGTTTACTGGTTCGTTTTGTTTTATCTGTAGCAAGTGCGTGCTGCTTTTATCAGATGTTACTTTGAAACCTTTCTACAGACGCATGCAGTCAACCTACGTATGATTTGGTAGAATTCCCAACGGTATTGTCTATCTTTTGTATGCTGATTTGAATCGTTGGATCATGTAGAAATATCACGAGAGGATGCTGGGGAAGAGCAGGCTGTACACCACTGTTACAGGAACAAATTTAAAGCAACGTTTATGTCCCAGCAGAATTTTTTTTTTATGTCTTCTTTTTAAAAAAGAGAATGCCCAATCACTTTTTCTATTGCATACTGTAAAACAATCAGTGTATGAAGCAATCTCCCATTATTCAAAGGATAGCGTCATTGGGCTACCCGCTTCCACACAGTTTTAAAAATGTTTCATCACTTTCTCGGATTGTGGTATAATTGATTTACGCCTGTATGTGTACCACGACTTCATCTCGTATTGCTGAATCTCTAACTTCCAAGCCGTCCACATGTACGAGAAATGCTGTGTGGGTGGCTCTGATAAACCTCTGTGTTATATTATACATTTGTATACTGTTACAGTGGTATTTTTTACAATTCTATTTAATGAAAACAGCCTGGATATTGACACTGGTTATTGACAGTATTTCTTATAGCTAGCCAACACAATGATCATATCAATTAATCTTATTTGGTATGAACAGCTTTCAAATGCCACAAAAACAGAGTGACTTAACCAATGTTATTCTTTGTTTCCTTGTGTCTCCATGATTTATTTGTCATACATACATTTGTGTATCGAGTTTATATTATGTGTGACATAAGTTCGGTATACCGGATTCAGTTGCTCTACTTAATATTGTAATGTAGACATTCGTAGTTCGTGGTATTGTAATTAATACAGGGAATAATTCAAATTCATATACAGATGGAGTTACCAGGGAATATTTACATGTGTCTGGTAGTGTCACTATACAAATATTATAGTCTGTTTGAGAGTTCTGGCATTGTTGTACGTTTAAATGCCATCCATCACGCGCTACACTGATCAGCGTATCAATACAACACAAACCGGAACTACAATATCCAGGATAGTTAAGTTTAACGACCAATTATTTTTTCTGTATTATTTGTTATAACAAATATGTCATTTGCGCATTACGTTGATAATAAAATGATTATCAAAATTAAGTTTGTTTGTTTTGTTTTGTTTTATCTTTCCAAGAACTATTTTGTTTTTGTTTTCTGTTTTGCCAAAAACACGCGACCTTGTTCCGGCTGTTCCAACGTCTGACAAAAAATCTGCTGACTGTCGGTAAGGCGGGAATTATGAATTTTCAATATGAATTATAACATTAAAAATTTTTTTAAATATAAGCGTTTTGAACTGTTTCTGTATGGTATTTATGGTATATTTGAATGCCAGAACTTTGCAGGAAAACAAATCATAATATTGTTTGAATCATAAATACCATACAAAAACAGTTCAATGCTTAAATAATCAATAGTTTATAGTGTGATCCCACTGAAATGTTATAGCCTGGACGCAGTATCATTATACCCGGGTTACATTAAAACGGGTTATCGCCTATATAAATATGATATTTAGCATTTTAGGAGAAGGTTTTCTTTAATTTCGCTTTTTTTCACACACAGATCCTTTCTGTTTCTGCTCATTAGGTATTGTCAAAGATAAGTGAGAATAGTAAAATTGTATTGAGTTGGTATTGCGTGTTAGACATAATATTCATAGACATAATATACATAGATATAATAGTCATAGATATAATATACATAGATATAATATACAAGGTGTACATAGATATAATAGTCATAGATAGTGACGGAGTATGCTGAGATATTTGTATGTTGGGTTTATCACTCATTGTAGTAGTTGGTGACTCCCTTACTGGGCAACATACGGGGGATCATCGAATGTCATTCAAAACGATTAGGGGTAAAGTGTTTGGCCCAAGTACATATCCACGACAGTACAAGCCCGTCCTTAGCTTCAAGAGAAACACAAACCGACACGGGTAGGTAGTGTCGAACCAGGCACCTCGGGTCTTTAACCGAGGTTACGTTGCCGGCGGTCTAACCGGCTGAGCTTCCGCGGTCCCTGTGTTCAGATGTCGTAGTCACGAGTTTTGGTGGGAAAGCGATATCGATGTGGGTTTGTTTGGTAGGGAATGGTAGACGGTGGGGGCCAGAGAAAGTTATGGTGTGATGAGGTAGAGAATATATGATAGGAAATAACCGTTTAAGGATAATGGTCTATCATAGCATGAAGGGAGGGGGCGGAAGGGTTTCAGTGAAAACAAATTGAGTTTGTGAGGGTGTGTGATTTGGAAAACATTTTCCAAGAAAGGATTGAAGTGGAAAGGATGGTGCTTGAGGAAGGGTTGTAATGAACGAGTGGAACAGATACAATCTTTACCAATCGGTTGACTCTGAAGTCACACAAGGAAGTATGTAAGACGCTTTTCTATTTATAAAAAAAATCGTCGCGGTATGTCTGTCTGATCCGTGATAGCCAGACACAAATACATCTCCGTCTGTGTCACGACAGCAAATATTATTCCACTGAAATAACGAGACTTATGAATACACCTTGCATTATAACAACGATTGATTTGCTGCCGTCCTCCCTGAGTCCATACATCAGCTCGTCTCCATAGTGACAAGTGGTTGTATCGCGACATCGGCTGGTCCGAAGAGACTTAGGTCTACTTTATGAGACATACGAGATTTAAAAACGATATAAGCAATTTAACAAATGTGGAGTGTAATATTTGTGAGTGAAAAAGATTTTTATTGAACAGAATACCGAACCATATTTAATATATCACGGATAAATCTCCTCCACAGTTCGCCGCTAGACGGCGCCTATCTTAAATTAGACCCCCGGTGACTGATGTAAACACCTTTTGTCATGTCGACACTTGGTCGTGTAAATCATTCCCCAGTGTAAAAGACAAGTAGTCACTCGATTATAATTACAGTTGATTATATCGCAGACATTTATTGATTGGTGTTATCAATAAGGAGACCGGATATAGGGGGCGTTTGTTACCGGAAGTAGCATACGAATGGATGTGGGCATTCGTATATAATCTAAACTGAGGTATTTTCCATTCATCACGTGTAATTTACCTTCTCGATAGTCTCATTCTCCGAATGTACTGCTTATTAGTGTCGCTATAATGAGTACAGTTGTCGGGAAAAATAGCCCAAAGGTCCACAATCTTCTGAAGTTAAGGACAGGGGGAAGTTTTTCTTGATGAATTTCAATAGATGTATATCTTTAAACTTGAACACTTGTCCCCCTCCGCGTACTGTGAACCTGCTTATTTTAGCGGTAATCCTATTTTAGTGTTTTTCGCACCGAAAGCATTCCGCTAAATTATGAGTGCGCTCATTGTAACTTATATACATTGGTTCCTATTGTAATCATTGTTAATCTGTTTTAAGCTGGTTTTGCGCTTAAATATCTGTTTATCAAATAAAGTACGTTCACAGTGTACAAGAGAAGATATATTATTAAGCACAATACAAAATTGCCGACAATCTGACTGCTGACGTTGTCGAACAGACAAAGTTATTTTATACCTAGGGTCATCATCTCTGAACAGCCTAATTAGCATAACAATAAACTTGTAAGTACAAATGTAGTATTTTGTGAATGATACTTTAACAGAGAATCCTGAGCAAAGGTGTAGTTTTAAGCTGATGTGAATGATTATTTCCCCCTTTGATAAGATTATGACCCTGTTCAGCTTCAGCATTATTTCATTGCTACCATGTACAATATTCACAAGTTCACGTACATTGTATCCCTAAGTACGTGGATGCAGCATACAATTCTTCAAAGCAAAGCATTTGAGGTTTTTTTAACCGGTCGAATTAGTCTTCATGTCCTTTTCAATCACGTGATATGTGTGTGTTACGGCAAATAGAACACACCGTTTCCTCTAATTTTGGGTTTCGTGCATCGCTGATGAATTTGCTCGCCAAGCAATTAAGCCGATCTGTGAGAGCCATCCATCTTTGGATAAAAACGCTGTTTGTGTAGGCGTGCTTGCCATTAGCAAAACAGGTCGACCTTTTGAGCCAGCACCATACTGAAGTGTTAACGACAGAGTGGGTATACCTGGATAATTCACTACGGCAGGCAGACGGAAATTAAATTGAGAAACTCCTTGTATTGAGAATACATTTCTCTTTGTACTGATACTGTAGATCCGACCGCTATCATATACATTTCTTTTGCCATAATTGAAATTATGGTTGACAGGCAACTTTATTGGATAAAACGATGCGACACAACCAACATGAATGGATATATCGCTAACGCATGGAGGTAGAAAATGTCGTTAAAACCAAGTGCGTGGGATGGGTTAAATCATATAAAGAGGAAAACACATGTCGTGTTAGTCCATGATTTGCTATTTTAGAAAAGTCATCTAGACGAGAATTACGTAATAACTTTCAAATCTATTGATCATTTTTGTTTCATAGGTCAATGGCTGCGGTGGGATTTTTGTGTATCAATTACAGTTGTACATCTTCGCCACAGCGAGGAACTGTCATGTAAAGACATCACGGGAAATAAGGCTGGGCCGTTAATGGCCACCACTTCTAAATGTCAAACCATTAAAACTGAACAAATCATCACTTCACCTGGTCACATGATACGGATGTCTCGTACAAGGTTTGACCGTGTAAGGAGCTTCGGTATTAGACAATTCTATAAGCCATACTCCAGATAAGACAGTCCATACCTCATAATTCTCAAACACCCCATGAGATAACCCCGGCATACCCCATACACACTATATACAGTGGGGAATGTGGCCGGGTGTATTTTATTAGGTCATCTGACCGGAAGGGCGTGTAGCATGCTGGGGTGAAGGGTTACCAAGTTTGTTCAAGTGAATAACCTTGAACTCCTTTTTAAGATTACAGGACACAAGTCTTCAAATAACTTCTCAGTCAAAAACTACATGCCAATCAGCGATTTAGACCCATAGGGCCACTTTCTATTTGATATTGAATGAAGTACGCAATCACAAATAATTTAGTCAGATGATCGTTAAGGCCAATGGGCCCTTTTTAATAACTTTACCTATAGTCTGAGATGGGGGCAGTGTTGGTTATGAGAAGTAGAATTTTTGATATAACTAAATAGATGCATACCTGCATAGAAAGGCTATGACGTATTTGTAAGTATTTTTCAAAATGAAAATACATACCATCAAAATGGTCGTATAACAATAACATATTCAATAGGTTATCAAATATTTAATTCATCCTACATAGTATCTACAATCAATCTTTATATAACATTGAAATATACGACAGAAGTTTCTGATAGGTTCTGAACATCAGCAAATACATGGATCTGCTCACATTTCCTGCTACAACCAAATATAACGCACCTGTCGTAATATTTAGGTAATGTTTACAAAACATTAACAGCCTAGAGAGAAAGAGACTGGTAATACACACAGGCGCTTGCATAGAAAATATGACTTTCAATTTTTTTTTTGATATGACAGTGGTATGTGTAATCTGTTTAACAGATTACACATACCACTGTCATATCAAAAAAAAAAGTAACAGATTACACATACCACTGTCATATCAAAAAAAAATTGAAAGTCATATTTTCTATGCAAGCGCCTGTGGTAATACAGCCATAGGTTTGTGAACGTTTGTGTCAGTCTTAACCATCAAGCATACAGATTATTTTCGTTCAACATTGGTTCAACATGATGTACCAGTCGAAAAACGTAAATTAATGAAAGTAATTAGCTTGATTTCTTATTAGACATGTCATTTTCGCTTTCGGTGTTGCCTGTAAACTTGCAAAAGTCTACTGCGTTAAGTTGATTTCTAGGTATTGAGATAATGGCTGATGTTTATTCGTGTTCCTCAAAACACCTGTATAATAAACATGTCTAGTTACGTAATACTAGATTCAGCTCTGTATATTAAAGTGTCACGTATTGATACAAACATTATACATGTACATAAAATACAGTTTCATTAAAACATTAAAATACATCAACACCCAGCCATATTTGGCTTATGAGACACTCTTACTGTTCATGTAATATTTTCTTATGATACTTATTTGAATTCACATTTGTTAAAAAGTTCAGAAACGGAAACAGTTAACAAACGAATATCATTGTATAACATTGGTTAATGTAAACTTTATTTATACTTATATATTTAACTTATATCAATCACGCTTGTTGGCCCGGATGGAAGCGTGTATAACATTCATCTGAAATCAGCTGTGACCTTTAACCTTTTGCACCATTTTTGTTTGTGATGATATGATAAGTGAAATGAGGCAATACTTAGCAGCACATGGGTTTAAACAAATGTCAAATAGGAATACAGACAATATTTGTCTTTCCCTGGTGAAATGAACACAACACGTTTTACATTTTTACATACTAGGAATTAATGTTCACTAATACCACATGTATCAGCGATCAGGATTGTTACCCAGTTAGAGGGCAATGGTGGCCCATAGTCTTATATGTATTAATGTCTATGTAGAGGGCAATGGTGGCCCATAGCCCTATATGTATTACTGTCTATCTAGAGGACAATGGTGGCCCATAGTCCTATATGTATTAATGTCTATCTAGAGGGCAATGGTGGTCCATAGTCCTATATGTATTAATGTCTATCTAGAGGGCAATGGTGGCCCATAGTCCTATATGTATTAATGTCTATCTAGAGGGCAATGGTGGCCCATAGTCCTATATGTATTAATGTCTATCTAGAGGGCAATGGTGGACCATAGTCTTATTTATTAATGTCTATCTAGAGGGCAATGGTGGACCATAGTCTTATATGTATTAATGTCTATCTAGAGGGCAATGGTGGACCATAGTCTTATACATATTAATGTCTATCTAGAGGACAATGGTGGTCCATAGTCTTATATATTAATGTCTAGCTAGAGGGCAATGGTAGCCCATAGCCCTATATGTATTAATGTCTATCTAGAGGGCAATGGTGGCCCATAGCCCTATATGTATTAATGTCTATCTAGAGGGCAATGGTAGCCCATAGTCTTATATGTATTAATGTCTATCTAGAGGGCAATGGTGGCCCATAGCCAAATATGTATTAATGTCTATCTAGAGGGCAATGGTGGCCCATAGTCCTATATATATTAATGTCTATCTAGAGGGCAATGGTGGTCCATAGCCCTATATGTATTAATGTCTATCTAGAGGGCAATGGTGGCCCTTAGCCATATATGTATTAATGTCTATCTAAAGGGCAATGGTGGCCCATAGCCCTATATGTATTAATGTCTATCTAGAGGGCAATGGTGGCCCATAGTCTTATATGTATTAATGTCTAGCTAGAGGACAATGGTAGCCCATAGTCTTATATGTATTAATGTCTATCTAGAGGACAATGGTAGCCCATAGCCCTATATGTATTAATGTCTAGCTAGAGGGCAATGGTGGCCCATAGTCTTATATATATTAATGTCTAGCTAGATTGCAATGGTGGCCCATAGTCCTATATATATTAATGTCTATCTAGAGGACAATGGTAGCCCATAGTCTTATATGTATTAATGTCTAGCTAGATTGCAATGGTGGCCCATAGTCCTATATATATTAATGTCTATCTAGAGGGCAATGGTGGCCCATAGTCTTATATGTATTAATGTCTAGCTAGATTGCAATGGTGGCCCATAATCTTATATGTATTAATGTCTAGCTAGAGGACAATGGTAGCCCATAGTCTTATATGTATTAATGTCTATCTAGAGGACAATGGTAGCCCATAGCCCTATATGTATTAATGTCTATCTAGAGGGCAATTGTGGCCCATAGTCTTATATGTATTAATGTCTAGCTAGAGGGCAATGGTGGCCCAAAGTCCTATATGTATTAATGTCTATCTCGAGGACAATGGTAGCCCATAGCCCTATATGTATTAATGTCTAGCTAGAGGGCAATGGTGGCCCATAGTCTTATATGTATTAATGTCTATCTAGAGGGCAATTGTGGCCCATAGTCTTATATGTATTAATGTCTAGCTAGAGGGCAATGGTGGCCCAAAGTCCTATATGTATTACTGTCTATCTAGAGGACAATGGTAGCCCATAGTCTTATATGTATTAATGTCTATCTAGAGGACAATGGTAGCCCATAGCCCTATATGTATTAATGTCTAGCTAGAGGGCAATGGTGGCCCATAGTCCTATATGTATTAATGTCTATCTAGAGGGCAATGGTGGCCAATAGTCCTATATGTATTAATGTCTATCTAGAGGACAATGTTGGTCCATAGTCCTATATGTATTAATGTCTATCTAGAGGGCAATGGTGGCCCATAGCCTTATATGTATTAATGTCTAGCTAGAGGGCAATGGTGGCCCATAGCCCTATATGTATTAATGTCTATCTAGAGGGCAATGGTGGCCCATAGTCTTATATGTATTAATGTCTAGCTAGAGGACAATGGTAGCCCATAGTCTTATATGTATTAATGTCTATCTAGAGGACAATGGTAGCCCATAGCCCTATATGTATTAATGTCTAGCTAGAGGGCAATGGTGGACCATAGTCTTATATGTATTAATGTCTAGCTAGATTGCAATGGTGGCCCATAGTCCTATATATATTAATGTCTATCTAGAGGGCAATGGTGGCCCATAGTCTTATATGTATTAATGTCTAGCTAGATTGCAATGGTGGCCCATAGTCTTATATGTATTAATGTCTAGCTAGAGGACAATGGTAGCCCATAGTCTTATATGTATTAATGTCTATCTAGAGGACAATGGTAGCCCATAGCCCTATATGTATTAATGTCTATCTAGAGGGCAATGGTGGCCCATAGTCTTATATGTATTAATGTCTAGCTAGAGGGCAATGGTGGCCCAAAGTCCTATATGTATTAATGTCTATCTAGAGGGCAATGGTGGTCCATAGCCCTATATGTATTAATGTCTATCTAGAGGACAATGGTAGCCCATAGCCCTATATGTATTAATGTCTAGCTAGAGGGCAATGGTGGCCCATAGTCTTATATGTATTAATGTCTATCTAGAGGGCAATGGTAGCCCATAGTCTTATATGTATTAATGTCTATCTAGAGGACAATGGTAGCCCATAGCCCTATATGTATTAATGTCTAGCTAGAGGGCAATGGTGGCCCATAGTCTTATATGTATTAATGTCTAGCTAGAGGGCAATGGTAGCCCATAGTCTTATATGTATTAATGTCTAGCTAGAGGGCAATGGTAGCCCATAGTCTTATATGTATTAATGTCTAGCTAGAGGGCAATGGTGGTCCATAGTCCTATATATATTAATGTCTATCTAGAGGACAATAGTAGCCCATAGTCTTATATGTATTAATGTCTAGCTAGAGGGCAATGGTGGCCCATAGTCCTATATGTATTAATGTCTATCTCGAGGGCAATGGTGGCCCATAGCCTTATATGTATTAATGTCTAGCTAGAGGGCAATGGTGGTCCATAGTCTTATATCTATTAATGTCTATCTAGAGGGCAATGTTGGTCCATAGTCTTATATGTATTAATGTCTACCTAAGGGGAAATGGTGGCCCATAGTCCTATAGGTATTAATGTCTATCTAGAGGGCAATGGTGGTCCATAGTCCTATATATATTAATGTCTATCTAGAGGACAATGGTGGACCATAGTCTTATATGTATTAATGTCTAGCTAGAGGACAATGGTGGCCCATAGTCCTATATGTGTTAATGTCTAGCTAGAGGGCAATGGTGGCCCATAGCCCTATATGTATTACTGTCTATCTAGAGGGCAAAGGTGGTCCATAGTCATATATATATTACTGTCTATCTAGAGGACAATGATAGCCGATAGTCCTATATGTATTAATGTCTATCTAGAGGGCAATGGTGGTCCATAGTCCTATATGTATTAATGTCTATCTAGAGGACAATGGTGGTCCATAGTCCTATATGTATTAATGTCTATCTAGAGGACAATGGTGGCCCATAGTCCTATAGGTATTACTGTATATCTAGAGGGCAGTGGTGGTCCATAGTCCTATATATATTAATGTCTATCTAGAGGACAATGGTGGACCATAGACTTATATGTATTAATGTCTAGCTAGAGGACAGTGGTGGCCCATAGTCCTATATGTATTAATGTCTATCTAGAGGACAATGGTGGTCCATAGTCCTATATGTATTACTGTCTATCTAGAGGGCAATGGTGGTCCATAGTCCTATATTTATTAATGTCTAGCTAGAGGGCAATGGTGGTCCATATTATGATATGTATTAATGTCTAGCTAGAAGGCAATGGTGGCCCATAGCCCTATATGTATTACTGTCTATCTAGAGGGCAATGGTAGCCCATAGTCTTATATGTATTAATGTCTAGCTAGAGGGCAATGGTAGCCCATAGTCTTATATGTATTAATGTCTAGCTAGAGGGCAATGGTGGCCCATAGTCCTATATATATTAATGTCTATCTAGAGGGCAAAGGTGGTCCATAGTCCTATATGTATTAATGTCTAGCTAGAGGGCAATGGTGGCCCATAGTCCTATATATAGTAATGTCTGTCTAGAGGGCCATGGTTGCCCATAGTCTTATATGTATTACTGTCTATCTAGGGGGCAATGGTGGCCCATAGTCCTATATGTATTAATGTCTAGCTAGAGGACAATGGTGGCCCATAGTCCTATATGTATTACTGTCTATCTAGGGGACAATGGTGGCCCATAGTCCTATATATAGTAATGTCTGTCTAGAGGGCAATGGTGGCCCATAGTCATATATGTATTAATGTCTATCTAGAAGGCAATGGTGGCCGATAACCCTATATGTATTAATGTCTATCTAGAGGGCAATGGAAGTCCATAGTCTTATATGTATTAATGTCTATCTAGAGGGCAATGGTGGTCCATAGCCCTATATGTATTAATGTCTATCTAGAGGGTAATGGTGGTCCATAGCCCTATATATATTAATGTCTATCTAGAGGGCAATGGTGGCCCATAGTCTTATATGTATTAATGTCTATCTAGAGGGCAATGGTGGTCCATAGCCCTATATGTATTAATGTCTATCTAGAGGACAATGGTGGTCCATGGTCCTAAATGTATTAATGTCTATCTAGAGGGCACTGGTTGACCATGGTCCTATATGTTTTAATGTCTATCTAGAGGGCAATGGTGGCCCATAGTCTTATATGTATTAATGTCTATCTAGAGGACAATGGTGGCCCATAGCCCTATATGTATCAATGTCTAGCAGCTAGAGGGTAATGGTGGCCCATAGTCTTATATGTTTTAATGTCTATTAATAAATTCCAGGAATATTGGTGACGAAGTAAACATTTGCAGTGTCATTCATTACGCTATAATTGAAAACACTCTCTACCTACGAACGTCTTCCTTAGATGGTTGGTGTAGTTTGGTAGACGAACAATACGTACACTATCGACATTGTACGGGCCAATCTATTGATAGGACATATGCATTTATATTGGTTACCAACATAACCTCTATACCTGTAGGAATTGTTTGATAATAGATACATACGTATTGTTGATTAATATCTTTTTATGTGATATTTTTTTATTCACCAAGAATTCGTCATTTTCCTAATTGTGTAGTCTTTTTCTTTTTTCTTACATTTTGCGTCATACGAATGGTTGACGATTTCCGATGGCCGTTAGCTCTCTTACTCTAGTGAACATACATCGCAATGTACACGTAAACAAGTTAAAAAGTTCACGTTCACGTATCGATATTTTACAGGCTGTCGCAATCGAAATGTTATCACCGCCAGATGGAGCTCTGTCATTAGACAGGATCAATCGCAACATCTGGGTCTAGTCCGTCAAAGATCGGTATTAATTCAGAGCCATTACGGAAGAAGCCGAGATATTCCGAATGCAGAAAAGAATAAAACCTTGTTTATAGTGATTCTTAACACATAAATAAGTACAATTTGTCACAACAAATAAACGTTCATTTTCGTCTTCTTGTTAACACCTTCTAACTGGGCCAGCTAAAATGATTAAAACAAGACAATAAAACTTGTCTCGCAATTGTTGTAAATACATTTAAGCCACATACTCCCAAACAACCTGAAATTCTAGATGCACACATGTATTAATGGCAATGAAATATGCTCATTCACGCTCTCCTAACATTAAAATGACCACTGGCCTGGACGCTTGACCAGCGGAGACCTTCAGACATCGGTGTATAAAAATAACTCGAGGCATTTATATTTATCGCAAGATTTGTCACGGAGCCGAGAACGAGGCTATAACAATGTGCACTGCATATAAACTACACACATGACCGTTGTTTACATATCGAGCATACGTGAACTTTGACTAATAATACATATGTACTTTCATTTAAACATATTAACAGAATATTTGCGTAATACCCAGGTAGCTGAACAAAGCAAACAAACATAGTTTACATTTAGATACAAATTTTAAAATGTAGCAATATGCATACAACAAAGCATCGATAAAATTTTGGATCGGTGAAGTTGACATTGTTCAAAAGCTAACCAGCAATCCAATAGACGTCCGGCAAAAGCGGAATTCGAGTCTATTCCCTTTTCTTCTCTCTAAGTTCCAACGAATCATTTCCTTTCCTAAGGAAGTACTCAGGTTTTGTCGATTTCACTCCCTTTTGCGTCTTTATTTGGCAGAATCTGTCTGCGTTTCCTATGTCCACACTTTCGGCGTTCCGCCATTTTGTATGGACTGTAAAACCCGCCGTTGCAGTGTGGAACTTATTTTCAGAGAAACTTGGTCCGGCAGCCACAGTTATTATTATTGGGAATTCCCCGTATACTTTCATAAATACACATTTTCTTTCAGTTTCTGATTCACGATAATCTGTTTAATCTGGTATGTATCAAGTCCGAAAACTGTAAAAAGCTCAAAATGTAAACATTGCTATGTTTCTTCGGGAGTATGTGGCTTTAAGTTTACGTTACACATGTCGTTATGAAGTATGCACTTTAAACAATTGTATTTTTGTGACAGGTCGAGGTTGGTTTCAATCAATACGTCCATAGAGGAATTAGCAGTGACTATAGTACCCCAGTTGTCTGACTCTGGACCTAAATAGCGGACCGACGGCCAGGTATATAACAGGTATGTATACAAACCGCCGTAATACCATCTTCGCTAGCCAAGGCTTCTGATTACGTTACACTACACGAACCCTTGGCGGATATAGTCGTGTTCAAACCGTCGCGCCCTGGAATCCCAGGGCACCCAATCAAATCGCGTTTTACGCTCAGGCTTGGTTTCGCAGTAAACAAAAATTGCGGCACCCAGTACAGAGCTACAATGTCGACTATGTCATGGCATTTTAGCTATATACAGAGACATACAATCTTTAGGGGAACATACGCAGTGTTTGATCAATCTATTTAAGTCATTGATCACATATCTCATCAAAATGACATAAGCCTCCATGCGTGTTTGTAAACATCTCAGATGAAGTAAATCGGTAACGCTCGTTTTGATTGGTCGAAAATTTCATGCGTAAAGAGTGGTAATTTTGAATCTCCGCTAGAGGGCCAGAACTGACGCCTATATCCGCCAAGGGTTCGTGGAGTGTAACGTAATCAGAAGCCTTGGCTAGCGAAGATGCCGTAATACAGAACAGAGAAGGAACTTTTCCCCATATAGAGTGGTTGATTCATGGAATAGCCTCCCAAAACATGTTGTTAATGCTCAATCAATTATTTAATTTGGAAAACTAGCGGATGATCACTTCAGGGATGTAATTTATGATTATTACTGATATTCTGTTGTATAATATGCTTTTAAATAATGTGATTTTTTGTGTGCAATATTTACTGATATGGACATAGAGGCTTTTAGCCAGCCTCCATTAAAAAAGCCATTAGATTACTCGTTTCTCACACATCAAAGTAGAAATGAAATACCATAAAGCCAGACAGAGGTACATTGTACTTCCCTTAAACATCTCGAACTTGTTTTATGTGTAATGGGGATATTATTTGAAACCTACTGAAGTATCTATCTTGGAATAGCTTGCAAAGGAAATGCTTATCTTCACTCCACAGCATGATGGATATTTACAGAAAATTTCTAAATGGAACTTTTCATTTTTGCTATATTTTTTCAACAATACAAACCCAATACTTTATATTTTCATTGTCACAACATTTATTTGCAAATATACAAATGGAATCAAGCACAAGTTTAAAACTTATAATTCTTCTTCCTAGAAAAGCATTCATAGTTCATAACATTGCAATTATAGAAGTAAGTCGATATCACTGTAAAATGATAATTTGTTTTTGTATTCGAACCGGTTATATCTTTGTATTCATACCGGTTATATCTTTGTATTCATACCGGTTTAATCTTGGTATTCATACCGTTTATATCTTTTGTATTTATACCGGTTATATCTTTGAATTTATACCGGTTATATCTTTGTTTTCATACCGGTTATATCTTTTATTCATGCCGGTTTTATCTTTGTATTTACCGGTTATATCTTTGGATTCATACCGGTTATATCTTTTATTCATGCCGGTTATATCTTTGTATTTACCGGTTATATCTTTGGATTCATACCGGTTATATCTTTGTATTCATGCCGGTTATATCTTTTATTCATGTCGGTTATATCTTTGTATTCATACCGGTTATATCTTTTATTCATGCCGGTTATATCTTTGTATTCATACCGGTTATATATTTGTATTCATACCGGTTATATCTTTGTATTCATACCAGTTTAATCTTGGTATTCATACCGTTTATATCTTTGTATTTATACCGGTTATATCTTTGTATTCATACCGGTTATATATTTGTATTCATACCGGTTATATCTTTGTATTCATACCGGTTATATCTTTTATTCATGCCGGTTATATCTTTGTATTCATACCGGTTATGTCTTTTATTCATGCCGGTTATATCTTTGTATTCATACCGGTTATATCTTTGTATTCATACCGGTTATGTCTTTTATTCATGCCGGTTATATCTTTGTATTCATGCCGGTTATATCTTTGTATTCATACCGGTTATATCTTTGTATTCATGCCGGTTATATCATTGTATTCATGCCGGTTATATCATTGTATTCATACCGGTTATATCTTGGTATTCATACCGGTTATATCTTTGTATTCATACCGGTTATATCTTTGTATTCATACCGGTTATGTCTTTTATTCATGCCGGTTATATCTTTGTATTCATGCCGGTTATATCTTTGTATTCATACCGGTTATATCTTTGTATTCATGCCGGTTATATCATTGTATTCATGCCGGTTATATCATTGTATTCATACCGGTTATATCATTGTATTCAAACGGGTTATATCTTTGTATTCATATCGGTTATATCTTTAATAGATAGCATAGGTATTTACAGACATTTAATTTGTTGTTTTGTGGGGAGGAATCATTCTTATTCTCACAGCAGCTAACGTTATTCGAAAATGGTATTCGTGGTAAGGGGAATTTATAGTACAATCTCACTGCTTGCTCACGGTAGCACGATACTTCTAAAGGTTCAATAATTATTCTTAAGACGAGCTACAAAAATTGTAACGAGTCATTAAGCATGGAGTGTTAACCCTGGTTCGTCAGCCGATATTATCGTATAAACGTGATGATTCCAATTCCGAATTGTTAATCTTCCTTTTTTAGACAGTTACGTATCTGGTTTCCTTTTATGCTGTGTTTACATGTCCAGTTATTTCGATATTCGTGGACATTTCCTCATTATTACGATTTTTATAACAAGTGTCCATTACTAAAGAAAAGATAGAAACACAAAGTTTCGAGAGACATGATGGTTGACATTTTTCCTTTACTCCCTTATGCGATAGAAAGTCGGCCGTGTTGGAAGCATGATGCTATACCTAGTGGTTCCGGTGTTACAACAATACTACTCCTAATGGTATATCCTGCCGGGTATGGGTTAGACATAACTTCGCTAATATGCCGTTATTCCCTGTTGTTTCTATAATTGTCCTATATAGAAGGACGTTCAACATAAAGGCCATACTTAACAGCGTTAAAAATAAAGACTCCAAACGTTCAATAGGCAAAGTCACGTTCACATGATGAGGCAGATGGCTCAATTCCTGCACTTGTGATGTATGGATAAATCAACCACAAGAGAATACCGGCGTTTTAGAGAAACCGTAATTCTAACTCAAAATCGATATAACAAGGTCAAAACTAACGCAAATAAAAACTTACTGCGAGAATAAGACCAGGCGTTCTGGAAGAGTTTTCCTTCGCGTCGATAACACCCGTCACCAAGGTCCACATATACACCTACATCAGCCGATTATTATGTCAGTGATATAGAATCGGATCAACTGTAAAATGTTGACACCGTAGGCTGGGGGAGCAGGGATGTTACTATCGAGGTTGGAAACTTCATGATGAGAAAATTTAAGCACACTTATCACACAACTTGGGCTGATGTACTTTATAGAAAGGTCAGCATGGATAGACAAATATCCTCGGGGACATTTGGCCAGTACTACTCTAGATATGGAGCCATGGTTACAAGCCGGACCATCAAAATCAAAAGCTTTTCCCATTCTTTTTTTGTTTTGTGTTTTTGTTAGGTTGCTTGTTTTTTATAGTTCTGGAAATAAGAAAGCCTATCGTGTTTTTACTGCCTGTGATTAACGTTTTGAAGTATTGCTGGCTTCGTCTTTCTTCTCCGCCGGCTCCATTCAGCCATATAATTGCTTCATTATCCACCGTGTACTGGATATTGACTAAATCAAATTATTGATACACATACTTCCCAGAATCAATGTTTGTTTTGTATAAATATTTAATTTGCCGAGAATTCATTATTTGTTGGGATTTTCTGCCAACGCGCTCCAAAGTAAATATAATTATTTTCAAAATTCCAAGCTCTATGTCTGCGCATAAAACGATAATAGATTGATTTTGGCTTTGAGATTATTATTTCTAACTGGAATAAGTTTTCGGACCAGATCGTTTTTTTTCTTTTGTGATTCAGAACGAGTTATGTGTGCCCTTATATGGTCTGTAGCATGGTAATGCATCTAGTGGATTATGCACAGGAGTGTCCCCTGTGTATTGTACTATCCTACGTTATTATATAAACATTCGTGTAATGCACTGAGGTGTATAGACATGTACAAAACATGTACATAGCATGTGGAAGGATCCAGTAATGGTAGATACCACCAAACAATGAAACACGCTCTACATAATAACAATACCGGGCGGACTGTGGTGTATACAGCTTACGTCATGTCCGGTTTTAGTTCATATCAATATCAGTAGAATTCATTTGAATGCATATAAGAGGAAGATGGGAGAATTTGGGGGTGGATGTTGTGGAGGGGGGGGGGGGGGGGGGGGGGGGGGGATATATTTCATTGATGGTACATCTGTATACTCGAATACTCGAGTTAATGTAATTTGGAATTTAGTAAATTAATTCAATAATTATGATATATTGTGTTCATTTAATCATGTGCACATATTGGGATAATTTAATCATGTGACATATCCAAACCTACAGAATTGATTAACTACTCCAGATCCTGTTCTATAAGACATCACAAGCCAGAGGACTGATAAACTGTTCACACGTTACTGTCTACATGAAACACAACGGTCTGTATTGTTAATTGGAAAACCTACCCATCTAATTATGGCGGAATAAACCAGAAAATGTTTACTATTTAAGGCACCTGTTTTTATTTTATCGTTTCAAGGGTATTATCGTGTTTTAGAAACGTTCGGTAACCTCTTATTGTTCAAAACTATGAAATTTCAAAGTTGTTATGAATGACAACATTATTGGCATCTATTTAAATTCTCGCCATTTGTCTGCCGGTACACCTACTCCTAATAAATTCCTTTGACGGACTTTCACGTGCTTGAACCACACATAGAGAGAATTAATTATTTATCAATAACGAGCTCAGGGTACGCTCCTAAACAGCTGTTGTATTTTTACAGATATTTTGTCGTATGGATTATTTTTGTATAACAATCCTTGTCATTGAGGAATGAGAACACGTGTATAGATTAAATCGGTCAGCTTTTGTTCCTTTAAAACAAAGTACAGGTCAATGAAACAATGTATCCCCCAACTCACACGCTGTAAACATCGACATGATATATTAATTACTATAATAGGGAGAAACAACAAATTATTCCAACTCGAAATTGATAATATAAACAAAATAAAGAGTTATATGGAAACACCTGAAAAATAACGAGGAAAATAAGACCAAATGTTTCAGAAGGATCACCGTCTTCTGTTTCATTGACAACACCTGCCATAAAAATCTAAGTCAAGTCCGAGCTACGTCACATTCTAAAAAAGAGGGTGGTGATAACGACACTAGACGTATCAATAGGCATCTTCCATGAGCTACACCTATGAATATCTCGTTTTACTGTAAGATGATATATTTTCACGTTTTATCAATTTCGCCGTTGTCATCCAAAGATATATATATAAATATAATTTTATCCTTGTACATTTATCACAGTTAGCTTGTGTGTTTATTTGCTTGGTTTATCACCCGTGAACAGCTGTGTCATTTTGAGGTGGGGATCTCATCGTAGTAGTTGGTGACTACCTCATTGAACAACATACGGAAAGCCCGTCGCATGCCATCCTGAGCAATTTGAAAGATTGGGTAGAGCAAAAATTAATTACACCGTGCTATACAGCTGTTTCGTCCGTCTAGGACTCGTCAGTGACGCTAGGGATATAATACAGCTGTTTCGTCCGTCTAGGACTCGTCAGTGACGCTAGGGATATACATTGTAATACAGCTGCTTCGTCCGTCTAGGACTCGTCAGTGACGCTAGGGATATAATACAGCTGTTTCGTCCGTCTAGGACTCGTCAGTGACGCTAGGGATATACATTGTAATACAGCTGCTTCGTCCGTCTAGGACTCGTCAGTGACGCTAGGGATATAATACAGCTGTTTCGTCCGTCTAGGACTCGTCAGTGACGCTAGGGATATAATACAGCTGTTTCGTCCGTCTAGGACTCGTCAGTGACGCTAGGGATATAATACAGCTGTTTCGTCCGTCTAGGACTCGTCAGTGACGCTAGGGATATAATACAGCTGTTTCGTCCGTCTAGGACTCGTCAGTGACGCTAGGGATATAATACAGCTGTTTCGTCCCTTTATGACTCCTCAGTGATGCTAGGGACCTAAAGCGTTGACGATAGGAAGCGACCAAACACTTCAAATAGATCAAATCAATGCCATGATCTGCATGAAGAGGTGTAAAAGACCAATAATTCAATCGATTATGTTAGTTTCAATAAATTTCATAATTTTCGATATTTCATTTCAAAAGAGGACTTTTTAGTACATATGTATATTCTAAAACCGTGACGAGCAGGTTACGTCATACCCCGGGAAATGTAAAGCTTGTGCCGTCTAATATTCTTTTGGCCCCGGAAATGACACGACAGGTGGCGTTACTGGTCAAGTTGAAGTATGTGATTGGTCAATGTAGCGGTAAATGTAAAATGCAGATATGTAGTTAAAAACGAAACAAAGTTAAGCTTGAATGCAAGCTGAATAAGTGTGTGTATCTTTTCAAATGACACATTAATAAAATTATATTCCTGATTCAAATGCAGCCTTATTATCACAAATGACACATTAATAAAATTATATTCCTGATTCAAATGCAGCCTTATTATCACCAAAAATGATTCAAACTGATATAATTTTGTTATCTGTGCTGAAACGCATTAGTTCGTTAATTAATTCCACCTGCAGTTTTACATTATAACCCCCAGCATTAAAACTATGCCGTTTATCTTTTTTAAAGATATTTCTTGTTTAGTCTCATTTTCTCGAGATTTGGAATAAAACCGCAAAACATCGAATGATTGAAGATTAGATTAAAAGAAACCCTTATAATTCATCTCATGATTTTTGTTAATTATACTTTTCTGGAACGCTTAAAACACTACAGATGAAATTGATTTGATTAACGTGTGTTTTCCTTTATATTACAGGAAGCTGAAGTTTCGTTTTGACGCAGAAGAAACAGTCGGATTTGACATATTACCAATTTCTGGAAACTGACAGGTATCCGGGAAAGGAGTAGTTTAAAACCAGAAAAGGCTGTATTCTATATGCCCAGGAGCTATGATTATCGTTTGTGACATTAGAAAACAATAGCAAACGTGTCTAATTAAGTGAAGAGGCGTGGTTAACACCACACGACCAGGAACAGCTGAACAATGACCGATGAAATTTGTAGAAGACTCTAATCTATAATCCCTGTGTCAATAACACACGCTCTGGAGCAATCTGTGTGCTGACGATTTGTACAAGGTGGTAGAAATCGCTGGACACGCCGCTGCTTAAAACCAGTATTACTCCCAGAGATAGTAGGAGACATCAGCCGTGTCGCGGACAGAGTTGGAGACATTTGTGGAAGTGACAGCGCTCGTAGATCTCAGCAGGCACGGGAAACCGCTATATACTCTCTGTCGTCTGCTTTTTTGGATTTCAAAGAGAATGTGCTCTACTTAATCACTGAGACAATCTCGTTTTCGTCTGACAAGGCACAGCGCATTACAAATCACACGTAATGCTTTCCTTGTGGTACGCCAGTCTTTGTAATCTCAAAATATTTTGCATTCTTTGACAAAAATCAATCGGTGTTCATCGGCTTATTTTGACAACTATTCAAAATGACAAGTATTTTAAACCTTTTAGCTTTTAAACATTTCTTTTCGTAATTAGAAAAAAATACGGCATTTGCAGCCTTTTGTTAATGGATTTCCGTTCGAATTAGATTTGAAATTCATAGAGTTTTCACAAGAATTATTTTGCATGATTAAAGTATTGACGTTTTAATCCATAAAAAGAGTACATCCATTATCTTCATTTGCAGACTTCTGGAACTCCAGGCTTTTAGAAGGATTTACGATAAGTATATTATCAGGCAGCACCGACATTGTGTGTAGATTGCTGACAACAGAATATTGTCTCCCTGGAAACAGCACGCGGCACGATTTCCGTGAAAACCCTGCTACACATTCCGGATTCCGGAACATGGAAACCTAGGAGAGTGAATATTGGTCTGGTTAATCAGCCTGGAACACTAGTGTGCGATATTGAAACTACACTTACAACCCGTATTAAGGGTTACAAGGGGGAATTCCTGTCCAGGAGGCGGAAACTGAACACCACTCCCAAATTATGATTTATTTAGCGGAGTTTATCACATATGCCTCGCTAAAAAGCCAGTCTATCCTTCTTTGAGACAAATTCTACGAAATTTCTTCGAAATTGCGATATCGATTGTATAAAGATCGCCATTGAAAAATAATATGGAACTAAAGAGGAACGGTTTTAATTATTGGTGATTGCATGTTTCTCAACGTTTTATCGAAATTCACAGAAACTCGAGATAAATTGAGAAGGTCACATTAATTATGACAAGTCGCAGCACCTTTCAGTGTTAAAGGATTTCCATTACTGCCCGGTGGAATAGCTAGGCTGACCATTAATGACGGCGAGGTCCAGCAGTGTTCCACACTGGATTTAACCCTAGTTTGATTAGATCCCAGATGAGACCTGGATTTATTCTGATTGCCATTAGACAAGTGTTTATTTTCTCGGCTTACACTCTTCGTGCACCAGTGGATCTAGCAGTGGTATAAAACACCGGAGGGACCTTGATTGAAATATTTTCTGCAGTGGAGCCTCAAGTTTCATCAAATTTTCTTGACAGGTACTACATCATTTCCACGTCATAATCTACAAATAAGTGTGATTCAGCTCGCTAACGATTGGAGCGATAATATCGGTTCTCCAGTTATCGGTAGGTTATCCAACGGGGTTAAAAATAAACGTCAGATTGCTATCATTCTTCTCTGTAAAGCACGCAATATTGATTATAAAATTGACATATTGGTCATTACCAATAGAGGGCGCTACACTTGCCGCATCCGGTCAACGGTTAAACCATCTGCAGGCAATGGCAATATTACACAATTTCGTGATAAATAAATGAACAGGCATTTATCACTTTGAATAAACATCATTCGGGTATTTACCGAAAGGTCATACCATTGTTGTTTCGACATTCCTGATAAGAAATTAAAGACCTGCTGTTTCACTTCTTTGGCGACTGATCTTTGTGGTCTGTATTCTGTCTGGAGAATCTAGACTGGCCGTAAAAGGGCACCGGTATCTACATACTTCGATAAACCAATTCTGTGGCCTGTTCTTGTGGAAGCTATTGGCGTAAAATCTGCCAATTCACTTTAGTTGTATTGTTGTTGAGAACGAGTCTACCTTGCCAGTCTCAATACTTGATTATCTCGTGTTCGCTTCCCTCATCTGTATTGTTCAATACTCGGAACCAGTGTTACTGAATCTCTTGGGGGATACATTTTGCAGATAGATCGGCGTCTCTGTGTGAATTGAACTCAAGTAATTGTCAGTGTACACTTCAATTGGATTTTATCAGAACTATTGAACACAGAAACCTAAGCGCCACCTTGCGGCCAAAATGACAGAATCAGCACGAGAGAACTCGTACATCCTGGAGAAGAGTCAGGTAAGAATATCAAATTATAGGTTTAACAATATCTTTGACAGGTTATACAATACCTTTGACAGGGTTATACAATACCTTTGACAGGTTATACAATATCTTTGACAGGTTAAACAATACCTTTGACAGGTTATACAATACCTTTGACAGGTTAAACAATACCTTTGACAGGTTAAACAATACCTTTGACAGGTTATACAATACCTTTGACAGGTTATACAATACCTTTGACAGGTTAAACAATACCTTGGACAGGTTAAACAATACCGTTAACAGGTAATTCACATCTTGCCTTTTTTATCTTCAGCAAACCTGATATCTGAGTGTTGTAAATTTCTGATTGCTGATTACACTGCCTGGATCGTACATTGTAACAATGCTTTGTAATACCAACTTTTACATACAATACTATGATATCATTGTTTTGGACTTACCCACCTTACCCATACACACATCCTCAAAGTATGCACTCGGAATTCGCTCTAAACAGATATTTCATTTAAATTCTCTTACTGTTACTTAATAATGGCTGACTCGGATAACAGAAATTTCAAAATGACTGCATTCCGTGCAAGTGGCAGATTAATGGAACGGCGCTTGTTATTACGTAACGATAATTTATCTGTTTTCCATAATTATTTGATATTGACAATTAACCAACAGGACCAACGTTGTATAGCTATACTCACGATCCGGGGGTTATTTTGACAATTAACTTATTTTGACAATTAACCAACAGGACCAGCGTTGTATAGCTATATTCAAGATCCGGGGGTTATTTTGACAATTAACCAACAGGACCAACGTTGTATACCTATATTCAAGATCCGGGGGTTATTTTGACAATTAACCAACAGGACCAGCGTTGTATAGCAATACTCACAATTAAATTTAAATTTCTTTATTAACTGTGGGCCATATTGCCAATTAGTACATATCATATACACAATTGTAATATACGTGAACAACAGCAATACAAAATACAATGTGGAGAACGATTTAAGAATCTGTACATATAGCCCGGATCTTTTGGCTTCGAAAATAAAATGCATGGTATGATTTAATTCACTGACATAAGTTACACTCAATAACTTATATATAAAAGTCTATACTTAATATCAAATCATGTACTATTGGTTACATATAATATTGATATAATAACAGTATATTAAAAGCTATGCATGTGTATTTAATTAAAATGGAATACTGAGATCCAACGGTGAGGGAGATGAACAACTTAAAGACAAGTAAAACGCTGACCTAACGTGGATCAACATGGCGCCAAAATGACGTCATTAAGTTTATTTCAAATGATTTACAGAATCATTACATTCTTTCCAAAGAAAGTAATCAAGAAATTTAGATTAAATCTGAACAATCGAATTTCCAAATACAGTAACACGATGATATTGTAAAGCATACTTCGGTGGGCGCACAGAGAATATTCTAGGACAGGGGCTTGTCCTCTCGCGTGCGGAGTTCTAACGCTCGAGGTATTTCGGCCTGGCACGTGTAACACTTCGATTGTCTCATTACAGTAACATACAGAATTGTGGATGATGTTCAATCGAGCTTAAAATAGAACAAACATACAGAATTAAAAGGTAATACAGACAGGCCTTGCAGCTAAACGCGTGGAACAGTCAATATTCCAGTCCTTGTAGGCATTAAAGTCTTCTCTTGTAGAACAAACATCTACATATTGGCTTATTGGTTTGGATACATTACATGTGTTTGTTTACAACATATGCTTGACGATGTCATGTAAACTAGTGTGAGTTTGGATGTGTGGTATCATGTGACATTCAGATTACTGGTAATGTGAGTTTGGTTGTGCGGTATCATGTGACATTCAGATTACTGGGAATGTGAGTTTGGTTGTGCGGTATTATGTGACATTCAGATTACTGGTAGTGTGAGTTTGGTTGTGCGGTATTATGTAACATTCAGATTACTGGTAGTGTGAGTTTGGTTGTGCGGTATTATGTAACATTCAGATTACTGGTAGTGTGAGTTTGGTTGTGCGGTATTATGTAACATTCAGATTACTGGTAGTGTGAGTTTGGTTGTGCGGTATTATGTAACATTCAGATTACTGGTAGTGTGAGTTTGGTTGTGCGGTACATGTGACATTTAGATTACTGGTAGTGTGAGTTTGGTTGTGCGGTTTTATGTAACATTCAGATTACTGGTAGTGTGAGTTTGGTTGTGCGGTATTATGTAACATTCAGATTACTGGTAGTGTGAGTTTGGTTGTGCGGTTTTATGTGACATTCAGATTACTGGTAGTGTGAGTTTGGTTGTGCGGTTTTATGTGACATTCAGATTACTGGTAGTGTGAGTTTGGTTGTGCGGTATTATGTGACATTCAGATTACTGGTAGTGTGAGTGTGTTTGTGCGGTATCATGTGACATTCAGATTACTGGTAGTGTGAGTTTGGTTGTGTGGTATTATGTTACATACAGATTACTGGTAGTGTGAGTTTGGTTGTGCGGTATCATGTGACATTGAGATTACTGGTAGTGTGAGTTTGGTTGTGTGGTATCATGTGACATTCAGATTACTGGTAGTATGAGTTTGGTTGTGTGGTATCATGTGACATTCAGATTACTGGTAATGTGAGTTTGGTTGTGCGGTATCATGTTACATACAGATTACTGGTAGTGTGAGTTTGGTTGTGCGGTATCATATGACATTCAGATTACTGGGAATGTGAGTTTTTTGTGCGGTTTTATGTGACATTCAGATTAATGGTAATGTGAGTTTGGTTGTGCGGTATCTTGTGACATTCAGATTACTGGTAGTGTTAGTTTGGTTGTGCGGTATCATGTGACATTCAGATTACTGGTAGTGTGATTTTGGTTGTGCGGTATCATGTGACATTCAGATTACTGGTAGTGTGAGTTTGGTTGTGCGGTATCATGTGACATTCAGATTACTGGTAGTGTGAGTTTGGTTGTGTGGTATCATGTGACATTCAGATTACTGGTAGTGTGAGTTTGGTTGTGTGGTATCATGTGACATTCAGATTACTGGTAGTGTTAGTTTGGTTGTGTGGTATCACGTGACATTCAGATTACTGGTAGTGTTAGTTTGGTTGTGCGGTATCATGTTACATTCAGATTACTGGTAGTGTGAGTTTGGTTGTGTGGTATCTTGTGACATTCAGATTACTGGTAGTGTGAGTTTGGTTGTGCGGTATCATGTGACATTCAGATTACTGGTAGTGTGAGTTTGGTTGTGTGGTATCATGTGACATTCAGATTACTGGTAGTATGAGTTTGGTTGTGCGGTATCATGTGACATTCAGATTACTGGTAGTGTGAGTTTGGTTGTGTGGTATCATGTGACATTCAGATTACTGGTAGTGTGAGTTTGGTTGTGCGGTATCATATGACATTCAGATTACTGGTAGTGTGAGTTTGGTTGTGTGGTATCATATGACATTCAGATTACTGGTAGTGTGAGTTTGGTTGTGTGGTATCATATGACATTCAGATTACTGGTAGTGTTAGTTTGGTTGTGTGGTATCACGTGACATTCAGATTACTGGTAGTGTTAGTTTGGTTGTGCGGTATCATGTGACATTCAGATTACTGGTAGTGTGAGTTTGGTTGTGCGGTATCATATGACATTCAGATTACTGGTAGTGTGAGTTTGGTTGTGCGGTATCATATGACATTCAGATTACTGGTAGTGTGAGTTTGGTTGTGTGGTATCATATGACATTCAGATTACTGGTAGTGTGAGTTTGGTTGTGTGGTATCATGTGACATTCAGATTACTGGTAGTGTGAGTTTGGTTGTGCGGTATCATGTGACATTCAGATTACTGGTAGTGTTAGTTTGGTTGTGCGGTATCATGTGACATTCAGATTACTGGTAGTGTGAGTTTGGTTGTGCGGTATCATGTGACATTCAGATTACTGGTAGTGTGAGTTGGTTGTGCGGTATCATGTGACATTCAGATACTGGTAATGTGAGTTTGGTTGTGCGGTATCATGTGACATTCAGATTACTGGTAGTGTGAGTTTGGTTGTGCGGTATCATGTGACATTCAGATTACTGGTAGTGTGAGTTTGGTTGTGCGGTATCATGTGACATTCAGATTACTGGTAGTGTGAGTTTGGTTGTGCGGTATCATGTGACATTCAGATTACTGGTAGTGTGAGTTTGGTTGTGTGGTATCATGTGACATTCAGATTACTGGTAGTGTGAGTTTGGTTGTGTGGTATCATGTGACATTCAGATTACTGGTAGTGTGAGTTTGGTTGTGTGGTATTATGTGACATTCAGATTACTGGTAGTGTGAGTTTGGTTGTGCGGTACCATGTGACATTCAGATTACTGGTAGTGTGAGTTTGGTTGTGCGGTACCATGTGACATTCAGATTACTGGTAGTTTGAGTTTGGTTGTGTGGTAACATGTGACATTCAGATTACTGGTAGTGTGAGTTTGGTTGTGTGGTATCATGTTACATTTAGATTACTGGTAGTGTGAGTTTGGTTGTGTGGTATTATGTGACATTCAGATTACTGGTAGTGTGAGTTTGGTTGTGCGGTTTTATGTGACATTCAGATTACTGGTAGTGTGAGTTTGGTTGTGTGGTATCATGTGACATTCAGATTACTGGTAGTGTGAGTTTGGTTGTGCGGTACCATATGACGTTCAGATTACTGGTAGTGTGAGTTTGGTTGTGTGGTAACATGTGACATTCAGATTACTGGTAGTGTTAGTTTGGTTGTGTGGTATCATGTTACATTCAGATTACTGGTAGTGTGAGTTTGGTTGTGCGGTTTTATGTGACATTCAGATTACTGGTAGTGTTAGTTTGGTTGTGCGGTTTTATGTGACATTCAGATTACTGGTAGTGTGAGTTTGGTTGTGCGGTATCATGTGACATTCAGATTACTGGTAGTGTGAGTTTGGTTGTGCGGTATCATGTTACATACAGATTACTGGTAGTGTGAGTTTGGTTGTGCGGTATCATGTTACATACAGATTACTGGTAGTGTGAGTTTGGTTGTGCGGTATCTTGTGACAATCAGATTACTGGTAGTATGAGTTTGGTTGTGCGGTATTATGTGACATTCAGATTACTGGTAATGTGAGTTTGGATGTGTGGTATCATGTGACATTCAGATTACTGGTAGTGTGAGTTTGGTTGTGCGGTATCTTGTGACATTCAGATTACTGGTAGTGTGAGTTTGGTTGTGTGGTATCACGTGACATTCAGATTACTGGTAGTGTGAGTTTGGTTGTGCGGTATTATGTGACATTCAGATTACTGGTAATGTGAGTTTGGTTGTGTGGTATTATGTGACATTCAGATTACTGGTAGTGTGAGTTTGGTTGTGAGGTATCTTGTGACATACATATTACTGGTAGTGTGAGTTTGGTTGTGCGGTATTATGTGACATTCAGATTACTGGTAGTGTGAGTTTGGTTGTGCGGTATCATGTGACATTCAGATTACTGGTAGTGTGAGTTTGGTTGTGTGGTATCACGTGACATTCAGATTACTGGTAGTGTTAGTTTGGTTGTGTGGTATCACGTGACATTCAGATTACTGGTAGTGTGAGTTTGGTTGTGTGGTATCATGTTACATTCAGATTACTGGTAGTGTGAGTTTGGTTGTGTGGTATCATGTGACATTCAGATTACTGGTAGTGTGAGTTTGGTTGTGTGGTATCATATGACATTCAGATTACTGGTAGTGTGAGTTTGGTTGTGCGGTATCATGTGACATTGAGATTACTGGTAGTGTTAGTTTGGTTGTGTGGTATCACGTGACATTCAGATTACTGGTAGTGTGAGTTTGGTTGTGTGGTATCATGTTACATTCAGATTACTGGTAGTGTGAGTTTGGTTGTGTGGTATCATGTTACATTCAGATTACTGGTAGTGTGAGTTTGGTTGTGCGGTATCATATGACATTCAGATTACTGGTAGTGTGAGTTTGGTTGTGTGGTATCTTGTGACATTCAGATTACTGGTAGTGTGAGTTTGGTTCTGCGGTATCATGTGACATTCAGATAACTGGTAATGTGAGTTTGGTTGTGCGGTATCATGTGACATTCAGATAACTGGTAATGTGAGTTTGGTTGTGCGGTATCATGTGACATTCAGATAACTGGTAATGTGAGTTTGGTTGTGCGGTATCATGTGACATTCAGATAACTGGTAATGTGAGTTTGGTTGTGCGGTATCATGTGACATTCAGATAACTGGTAATGTGAGTTTAGTTGTGCGGTATCTTGTTACATTCAGATTACTGGTAATGTGAGTTTGGTTGTGTGGTATCATGTTACATTTAGATTACTGGTAGTGTGAGTTTAGTTGTGCGGTATCATATGACATTCAGATTACTGGTAGTGTGAGTTTGGTTGTGTGGTATCATGTGACATTCAGATTACTGGTAGTGTGAGTTTGGTTGTGTGGTATTATGTGACATTCAGATTACTGGTAGTGTGAGTTTGGTTGTGCGGTACCATGTGACATTCAGATTACTGGTAGTGTGAGTTTGGTTGTGCGGTACCATGTGACATTCAGATTACTGGTAGTTTGAGTTTGGTTGTGTGGTAACATGTGACATTCAGATTACTGGTAGTGTGAGTTTGGTTGTGTGGTATCATGTTACATTTAGATTACTGGTAGTGTGAGTTTGGTTGTGTGGTATTATGTGACATTCAGATTACTGGTAGTGTGAGTTTGGTTGTGCGGTTTTATGTGACATTCAGATTACTGGTAGTGTGAGTTTGGTTGTGTGGTATCATGTGACATTCAGATTACTGGTAGTGTGAGTTTGGTTGTGCGGTACCATATGACGTTCAGATTACTGGTAGTGTGAGTTTGGTTGTGTGGTATCATGTGACATTCAGATTACTGGTAGTGTTAGTTTGGTTGTGTGGTATCATGTTACATTCAGATTACTGGTAGTGTGAGTTTGGTTGTGCGGTATCATGTGACATTCAGATTACTGGTAGTGTTAGTTTGGTTGTGCGGTTTTATGTGACATTCAGATTACTGGTAGTGTGAGTTTGGTTGTGCGGTATCATGTGACATTCAGATTACTGGTAGTGTGAGTTTGGTTGTGCGGTATCATGTTACATACAGATTACTGGTAGTGTGAGTTTGGTTGTGCGGTATCATGTTACATACAGATTACTGGTAGTGTGAGTTTGGTTGTGCGGTATCATGTTACATACAGATTACTGGTAGTGTGAGTTTGGTTGTGCGGTATCATGTTACATTCAGATTACTGGTAGTGTGAGTTTAGTTGTGCGGTATCATGTTACATTCAGATTACTGGTAGTGTGAGTTTAGTTGTGCGGTATCACGTGACATTCAGATTACTGGTAGTGTTAGTTTGTTATTGTTTTTAAGACCAGTTGTTTGACGCTAGCATGAGTTTTGCTCGTTTGTCGCTCGGTGAGATCGAACTAGAAAATCAAACATCGAAATGACGCTGATGATGTATATTCCACATTTGTAATTTTGCTGATCAATTTAAGACAGTCGGTACGTATATTTGTCAGAGACGTGCACATAATCAGTGGTGTGAGGTTCGTCTTCGTTGGGAAGCTAAAATAATGGCCTACCCTATGCTACCCTAGTCGCTGACTTCATGACAGGACAACAGAGAGTACATTGATGTGAAAGGTCTCCTGTGTTATATAAAAGGTAGTTAAACGCTACTGAAAGAAAATTCCGCCTCAAAATGGCATTGGCTGTTGACTGAGCGATAAAAACAGCAAACCAATTGACAGATATTTCAAAAATACACCTGTTGTAATTATGGAGTCAATATACTTAACTAGTCCCCGGATCGGAAAACGGTCCGTCCGGAATACGGGGACTATTCAAGTCTTTGTATCGACGACCTTATTTAAACAACAGATCCTTCATCAAATATTGAATATTGGTATGGTCTGTGAACGCGTATTGTTATCATGGACAACCCTGATGACAGTATGTATGTCAGTTTGTTAGAAACATCTTTGCGGGGTAAGGGTGGGGTTAGACATGGGTAGGTGGACGTCCTTCCGTTCTGCCGTCCTTCCGGTTTCCATCTTGTCCGGGCTCTGTCTCCTACACTCCTTGATACTAGAACGTCACACATGGTTCATGGGTTCACGTAGGTCAGTTGGTGTGTCATGTGTCAATGTTTTGACACTCTGACCTACATTTTGACCTTTGACCTACATCAAAGAAAGCATTTGTCCGGACCCTATCTCTTACACGACTTTGCACTGGAACTAAGGAAGGCGGTGTGTCATGTGTCAAAATTAGGTCACTCTGACCTACATTTTAACAGTTGACCTAAATCAGAGAAAGATCGTCAAAGCTCTATCATATCTTTACACCGACAGGTATTTTGATCTTTGACAAAAAATGGAAAAAGAAAAAATGAAGAAGAAAAAAGTTTGTCAGGGCTGTATTTCATAAAACAAGCATATTGTATGCATTCCTAACATAAACTTTCACATCCGGTGGAAGAATTGTGTCTTGGTGATATCAACATGCACCGTTTGATAGAGTATAGTTTCATTATATACTATATGATTTCACTCGATCTTAAATCATATTCCAGCTGTTTCGATTTCATCCTTTCCTGGGCAGTCATGATGTTTTTAACGATTTATTTGCCTCACATTCCTGCCATGTCTCCCTCCGTCCTAAGTTTCAAATAATTGTGTTAGCAATGATAGCCCTCCGCCTGTTTTATGTTTGGGTTGATACAATTAGGTTCCGACGGCAAGATCCAGGGACCGCATGCCACATGGATATACCGGATGCTCTCTCGGAAATATAGAATAATGTTTAAAATTTCCATGGTGGAATCTGTCGATGTCGCGTTTTATTTTTATTGTGATATACGGGGGTAGTCGTCGGTGTACCAGCTACCTCACCTTTAACGACGTAATAAACCTATCCTGAATATGTACAGGCCCTATGTACGTCCTGGTGTGTTTATTTTACAGCAGTTTCATCGAGCAGTAATTTCCAGCTTCCTGTGAATGATACGGTTTATATATATTGAAATACATCATCATGTCACTACCAGTATTTTGATTTTAATGGAGTGAGTCTCGGCGCTCTATTAGGCAGGCTTTTCTCCCCGATTTACTAATAGCGGAGACGGATATAGCAAAGTAATGTATTCACAGCATTAAAGGTTTTTATATGGAACCAAGAGTATTATGGTGTGGCGTTGTACGTTCCACGCTCCGGCGTTGTCCTGTCCGGAATCTCCTCCCTCCGTTTCGCCAATGGTAGGCTGTATAATCGTGATATTCCATGGTGTTTTCTCAGTGGCTAATATCGTCTAAAGTCGTGTTATCGAGTTTTTCTTTTATATATATATATGATAATGATATGTCAACTTTTTGTATGTTTATTCCTGAGTGACGTTTCACTTTAACAAATTGTGTTATGAGTTATAGGAGTTTGGTCTATCTCAGTATTTTAGTCTTCCCCGGAGACTTCATTATCAAGCGATCTATATGAAACTATGCAGAATTTCGCCGATGAATTCTTGTGATTCCCATACTGCGTGTATTTCAATGGAATGATCTCCGGCACTACCCTCCGCGGGGAAATAATATTACAACACCGATTCGCTGGGCCCGTTTGATTGTAAACAAGGGAGACAATCCGTTTCTACTGTTTATGACACTCTACTCCTTCGTTTTTTTTCTGTTAATGGACTTCTTTACCACAGATAAAATATGTTCAGTGTTCAGATGACGTACAAATCCTGCGGGCAGCATTTGAGAATTGTAGACATTTATCTCTGTATTAGCGCTGTCGAGAAATATACTTTTCGCAAACAAATGAAAATAAAAATATCTACATGGAGTATTCATAGGGAAGGGAATTTTGAATTTGCCTTGCCTAGGTGAAATTCGATGTCTAACATAATAAAACATCTCAAACAGGCAGTAAACGTCTTTATATAACAACGGTGTCATTAAGACCACATGAAACCCAGGAATGATGCTTTTATGTAAAACAAGGAAACCCAGTATCGGTATGGAGTGTTAAAAGTCAGCTTAAATCCTAGAGAAGCCTTCAATTCTCTATTCCTCTGGTCCTCATATGTGAATTCGGAAATAATTATCACTCGATAATGTTTCGGTAACCTTCCTGCCGTACTCTGTATTACGGAAGAAGCGGTTATATCGATAGATCGCGCCCATTCAAATTTCTTAATGGATATTCTATCAAATTTCTTCTCCCCTTTGGGAATCCGCTGTTGTAGCTCGGAGAGCGATCTATCGTGCGGATAATGTATCAACACCGACTGTGCGAGCTATCAATCAGCGTCCCCTCCACACTTGTTGCTGGTGAAGATGGCACGAAGGATCGACAATCCATATAAAACGTGGAGATAGACGGTGGAGAACTGTTCCGGATAGGTTAGACAGTATCTGATACCTCCATTGCCAGGTATCAAGTCCAGGGAGACCCTTTCATAATTGTTTATTGATGTTTTCATTAATGGGTATCCAATAGAAAACATTCACACAAAGATGTATGTAACGTTGTTCCGAGAATTTTTGTAATAGAGTTTTACGGAATAGTTATTTTACCATATACTTGACATTCAATAAAACTCCCTTTTTATGTTGTATATACGTAATTATAATTTGATTTAGAATTTGGTACAAATGGCAAATAAAGAATGCCGAGGTGTTCCAAACGTCGGATAATATAATACCTATTCATTAGGCCACTAAGTAGGAGCAGAAACTACCATTTTTATAGACTTTGGTATGTATCAGCCAGGGGACAGAACCCAAAGCCATAATTTCATAGGGGCAAAACACCCAATGAAAGACCAGGCGTGCGACAATGTCAAGGGAGATATCAGGAATGAGCAACCTGTTTAGGAATATAAAAAAGGGTAAGATTCCAAATTCAGTCGCCTCTTACTTATCATGGAATGATGACAGTAGGTAAATTGTTCACGCACTACCTACAAGGCAACGAGGAAATGTACAGCGTAAAGGTGATTGTGGTCAAAAGATGGTGCCTTCTATAAAACGACTAACCACAGACAGATCAGGTTAAGTTCATGTTTCATTGAGCTCATATGGTTTAAACATGCTTATGTCCGCTCGAAAACCGATGTAACATAACCGATTTTGTTACGGTACAATTATACTTATCTAAATTCAGGCGATACAGCTGAATGGTTTTAATCAGGAAAGGGAAACAGCTCAAAATAGGATCAACTCATACATGTCATTACGAGTAATATTGCGGATGGAACAAACTAGATATTACAAAGAAACCCTCCGATAGATCATCCCTGTTTAAAGTTACCGGAAATGCCGATGTCTTCCCAATACGTTATGCGTCTCCCTAGATAAAACGTCAAACTTGTTTAACGCCAAACGTTCACTGTGTATGACGTCATGCATGTTTGTAATGGGTGCAATGGTCACGGTGTGGTGATACGAAACTCGCCGCCATATTGTATGGAATTTACCAAGCTTCTACAGGAATAAAGCCTCTCATCAATAAGCTCGATCATATATGCTTTTCTTTGATGAACATAGACTGTACGTTTGTCTGTGTTGCCGCGAGTAGAATCAATGGTCACCATCGGGCCATTGAGACGCATTAGCATCTCTTCCTGTAAAATGCAACTATTCAAATTTTCAATCCTATACAGACTATCTTATTTGCATATTGGCTGCGTTGAATTCTATTTACAATGGTTATTGTCTGGCATGGAATAAAAGATTACATATTTTAGTCCCACATCCTAAGTTTATGAGGGCGTTCGTGTGAGAGCGAGATTGTGCCGACATCGTCACAGAGGGATATATTGTTATCATTTCCCCCGATTCGTATACTTCTGAAGTGTCACTGACGGCTTTCGATTGGGAAGATTCGGTATTAAAATTGCAAAGTGATTCAAATCTAAAGCAAGCAAGTTGATTTCAGATAAATCCGTCCTTGTGTGGTCCTGTAGATTCAGTACGGTAACCATAGTAACAGGACTAAGGCGATCACGTGTACAATGATAGTAGGGAGGTCACATGATCAACTATTACAAAGCACCATGCGATTTAAGGTGCTGGTCTATATAATTTGTATGCTTCGTCAAGAGAATTAGCAAGATTACCTTTAAAATTTATCAAAGACAACTTATATGATTATATAACTCTATGGCATGGCCGGTCTCGTCTTCAACAAGTCTAAGCCTTCTTATTAATTCTATAACTCTGTGGCATGGCTGGTATCCTCCTGAACAAGTCTAAGCCTTCTTAATTATTCTATAACTCTATGGCATGCCTGGTCCTCTCTCCTGAACAAGTCTTAGCCTTCTAATCAATTCTGTAACTCTATGGCATGGCTGGTCTCCTCCTTAACGAGCCTGAGCCTTCTAATCAATTCTATAACTCTATGGCATGGCTGGTCTCTCCTGAACGAGCCTGATCCTTCTAGTCAATGCTATAGCTCTATGACATAACTGGTTTCCTCTCCTGAACGAGTTTGAGCCTTCTTATTAATTCGATAACTCTATGGCATGGCTGGTCTCCTCCTGAACGAGCCTGATCGAGCCTTCTAATTAATCTTCCCTGCCCTATGGCAGCACTTTGCTTTTTTACAACGACATAAAGCCGTTATAAAATATTTAGTTTTGGAGTTATAGGAATGGAATTTGGTATGGAGGTTTCTAAGAATACTGATCAATACTGCCTTGTCTTGACAGTATCCTCGTGGGAGCAGTAAATGTAACATTTTAATGTTTCATACAGAAACATTGGGAATTTAATTCAATAAATATTTCAACATAAATTGATTTAAAATACTTGTAGAATTTGTCAGAAGTGCTGGTTCTGGCTGCTTTCATTCTGGGAACTGTTGCCCTGGAAACAGTGTCTGGAACCGTCGCCATGGGATACCACCATCCTTAGATGTATATTGAATCCGGCATTAAAGGTTTCCGTTCTTTATTCTTTCGGTTGTGAAGTCTTGAAAATTACATTCTGTGGAAGAAATTCATAGTTTGATCGTATTTATTAAAATTACTGCGAGATAAAATGAATGATAATAGTAATAACAAATTGAAATGAAATGCCACTAGCAAAACTTCACCACAGTCAAGTCCGCGACCGAGAGGAATATGAATATATTTATGATATGTGTACCATTCGTATCCATGTACTATATTCATTGCAATCTAGACGACTTGTCACTATGATCATGTCAGGGTATCGGGTTGGCTATTACTGCGCCATTGGGACGTTATTTTTAAGAACGTAGATGTGGCATAGTAGTATAAGCTGTAGGTATTTCTGGCTAGGCGATTTGGTACCGTAGATCGTGAGTTCGAGGCCCGGTCAGGGCACGAGTCATAAGGTTCTCTTCCTTCGTCAATTGTGTTTCTATGCTATATATATAAATACTGAATACACGATGTATGGGTCCGATCAGATTGAGACACGTTTTGAAGGTTCTATATGTATGTTCATTTTGGCTTCCAATGGGGAAGGTTGTGTACAGTTTTTACAATTCTTGTAGATATGACATATTATGGTAATCGATTGCACGAGAAAACAAGAATGAAAAAGAAAAGGAGTCCCGTAAAAGATAAACTGCCTCATTTATTGGACGGGAATAGTCATATACCAAAAAACAATGTTAACCTGGATATTGCTATCGTCGTTGTGTGATCATTGTGAAACACATAGCACAATTAAGTCATATTTGCAGATCTGTTCAAATAGTATTAGTATAACAGTGGTCATTGGGCAATTGATAAAAACTAACACGGCACGTGTACAATATATAAACATTATCTAATCTTGTTTGTAACAATCATTTTCATTGGCCTAGAATTTTTTGTTATCAGTCCGTTTTATAACGTCGCTTTTGATTGGCGGATGGAGCAGCGTAATGATTTGTAAGGGAAACGAGTCCATCAATAAAGTAAATTTTCGCATGATAAAGATTATATTATAAAAATGTTATATCTCCATAACATGAATATATTTATCCTTAAATAAAAAAAAAACCCAATCTTGTAACAATGGAAACGGTATCCTATAGTGTGTAAATGACGTCATGCTATTGTTCATGCCGTCAGATCATGGCCCCGGCATTGTATGACGTCTACCATGAATAATCGCTATAAGGAAAGTGTTGATGAATAGAATCTAACAGTCGTGCAGTCAGTGTAATACTGGATTTATCATTTTTAATTATATATGAACTTACAAAATAATCATACGAAATCAATAAACGGACAATCATGATATTTCTAGATCCTCTAGATTTTAACCACTTGGTACAATCGCCATGTGAGTATATATGTTGTGAAAATTAAATTTCCACATATTTCAGGAAAACAATTCATATACTGTAAGGTGGTCTGACTGTATCGACGCCCAGTTTAATTTTCCAAACACGATAGACTTCGCGTTACCAACTCGTGCTTGCCCTCTCCGTTTGGTATCGATCCGACTCACAGGGATGTTTGATACACACCAGTCTTGGTCTCCTGGGATCTTGGACTTGACACATTGGTCTGGGGATGTTTCTCAGATTACGGTTCGAAAACGGTTATCTCTATTATCAAATACGAATTATATGGTTGATGAGGCCTTTTTATTCAGCGTGGCTATCATTTCCACTTTTGTAAAAACATGAAAAACATGTTGTTTTTTTTTTTTTTAGAAGGAATCAATCGTTATGATATTTTGAAAAAAATACTGCCTTACCCAGAGATCAAACAGGCAGAGTAGGAGCTAACTGTTTAAGTGGAGAGAGAAGATGGGTCCATTAACGACTACAAGATCGGGAGTGGGGACGTCTATAATTGTAGAGACTCGCTATATCTGTATATATCAGGGATTGGGGACGTCTATTATTGTAGAGACTCGCTATATCTGTATATATCGGGAGTGGGGTGTCTGTTATTGTAGAGACTCGCTATATCTGTATATATCGGGAGTGGGGACGTCTATTATTGTAGAGACTCGCTATATATCTGTATATATCGGGATTGGGGACGTCTATTATTGTAGAGACTCGCTATATCTGTATATATCAGGATTGGGGACGTCTGTTATTGTAGAGACTCGCTATATCTGTATATATCGGGAGTGGGGTGTCTGTTATTGTAGAGACTCGCTATATCTGTATATATCGGGAGTGGGGTGTCTATTATTGTAGAGGCTCGCTATATCTGTATATATCGGGAGTGGGGTGTCTATTATTGTAGAGACTCGCTATATCTGTATATATCGGGAGTGGGGTGTCTATTATTGTAAGAGACTCGCTATATCTGTATATATCGGGAGTGGGGTGTCTATTATTGTAGAGACTCGCTATATCTGTATATATCGGGAGTGGGCCGGGGTGTCTATTATTGTAGAGACTCGCTATATCTGTATATATCGGGAGTGGGGTGTCTATTATTGTAGAGGCTCGCTATATCTGTATATATCGGGAGTGGGGTGTCTATTATTGTAGAGACTCGTTATATCTGTATATATCGGGAGTGGGGTGTCTATTATTGTAGAGACTCGCTATATCTGTATATATCGGGGAGTGGGGTGTCTATTATTGTAGAGACTCGCTATATCTGTATATATCGGGAGTGGGGTGTCTATTATTGTAGAGACTCGCTATATCTGTATATATCGGGAGTGGGGTGTCTGTTATTGTAGAGACTCGCTATATCTGTATATATCGGGAGTGGGGTGTCTATTATTGTAGAGACTCGCTATATCTGTATATATCGGGAGTGGAGTGTCTATTATTGTAGAGACTCGCTATATCTATATATCGGGGAGTGGGGTGTCTATTATTGTAGAGGCTCGCTATATCTGTATATATCGGGAGTGGGGACGTCTATTATTGTAGAGACTCGCTATATCTGTATATATCGGGAGTGGGGTGTCTATTATTGTAGAGACTCGCTATATCTATATATCGGGGAGTGGGGTGTCTATTATTGTAGAGACTCGCTATATCTATATATATCGGGGAGTGGGGACGTCTATTATTGTAGAGACTCGCTATATCTATATATATCGGGAGTGGGGTGTCTATTATTGTAGAGACTCGCTATATCTGTATATATCGGGAGTGGGGTGTCTATTATTGTAGAGACTCGCTATATCTGTATATATCGGGAGTGGGGTGTCTATTATTGTAGAGACTCGCTATATCTGTATATATCGGGAGTGGGGTGTCTATTATTGTATAGACTCGCTATATCTGTATATATCGGGAGTGGGATGTCTATTATTGTAGAGGCTCGCTATATCTGTATATATCGGGAGTGGGGTGTCTATTATTGTAGAGACTCGCTATATCTATATATCGGGAGTGGGGTGTCTGTTATTGTAGAGACTCGCTATATCTGTATATATCGGGGAGTGGGGTGTCTGTTATTGTAGAGACTCGCTATATCTGTATATATCGGGGAGTGGGGTGTCTATTATTGTAGAGGCTCGCTATATCTGTATATATCGGGAGTGGGGTGTCTATTATTGTAGAGGCTCGCTATGTCTGTATTCATTAGGAGTGGGGTGTCTATTATTGTAGAGACTCGCTATATCTGTATATATCGGGGAGTGGGGTGTCTATTATTGTAGAGACTCGCTATATCTGTATATATCGGGAGTGGGGTGTCTATTATTGTAGAGGCTCGCTATGTCTGTATTCATTAGGAGTGGGGTGTCTATTATTGTAGAGACTCGCTATATCTGTATATATCGGGAGTGGGGTGTCTATTATTGTAGAGACTCGCTATATCTGTATATATCGGGAGTGGGGTGTCTATTATTGTAGAGACTCGCTATATCTGTATATATCGGGAGTGGGGTGTCTGTTATTGTAGAGACTCGCTATATCTGTATATATCGGGAGTGGGGTGTCTATTATTGTAGAGACTCGCTATATCTGTATATATCGGGAGTGGAGTGTCTATTATTGTAGAGACTCGCTATATCTATATATCGGGGAGTGGGGTGTCTATTATTGTAGAGGCTCGCTATATCTGCATATATCGGGAGTGGGGACGTCTATTATTGTAGAGACTCGCTATATCTGTATATATCGGGAGTGGGGTGTCTATTATTGTAGAGACTCGCTATATCTGTATATATCGGGAGTGGGGTGTCTATTATTGTAGAGACTCGCTATATCTATATATCGGGGAGTGGGGTGTCTATTATTGTAGAGACTCGCTATATCTATATATATCGGGGAGTGGGGACGTCTATTATTGTAGAGACTCGCTATATCTATATATATCGGGAGTGGGGTGTCTATTATTGTAGAGACTCGCTATATCTGTATATATCGGGAGTGGGGTGTCTATTATTGTAGAGACTCGCTATATCTGTATATATCGGGAGTGGGGTGTCTATTATTGTAGAGACTCGCTATATCTGTATATATCGGGAGTGGGGTGTCTATTATTGTATAGACTCGCTATATCTGTATATATCGGGAGTGGGATGTCTATTATTGTAGAGGCTCGCTATATCTGTATATATCGGGAGTGGGGTGTCTATTATTGTAGAGACTCGCTATATCTATATATCGGGGAGTGGGGTGTCTATTATTGTAGAGACTCGCTATATCTATATATCGGGAGTGGGGTGTCTGTTATTGTAGAGACTCGCTATATCTGTATATATCGGGGAGTGGGGTGTCTGTTATTGTAGAGACTCGCTATATCTGTATATATCGGGGAGTGGGGTGTCTATTATTGTAGAGGCTCGCTATATCTGTATATATCGGGAGTGGGGTGTCTATTATTGTAGAGGCTCGCTATGTCTGTATTCATTAGGAGTGGGGTGTCTATTATTGTAGAGACTCGCTATATCTGTATATATCGGGAGTGGGGTGTCTATTATTGTAGAGACTCGCTATATCTGTATATATCGGGGAGTGGGGTGTCTATTATTGTAGAGACTCGCTATATCTGTATATATCGGGAGTGGGGTGTCTATTATTGTAGAGACTCGCTATATCTGTATATATCGGGAGTGGGGTGTCTATTATTGTAGAGACTCGCTATATCTGTATATATCGGGAGTGGGATGTCTATTATTGTAGAGACTCGCTATATCTGTATATATCGGGAGTGGGGTGTCTATTATTGTAGAGACTCGCTATATCTGTATATATCGGGAGTGGGGTGTCTATTATTGTAGAGGTTCGCTATATCTGTATATATCGGGAGTGGGGTGTCTATTATTGTAGAGGTTCGCTATATCTGTATATATCGGGAGTGGGATATCTATTATTGTAGAGACTCGCTATATCTGTATATATCGGGAGTGGGGTGTCTATTATTGTAGAGGCTCGCTATATCTGTATATATCGGGATTGGGGTGTCTATTATTGTAGAGACTCGCTATATCTGTATATATCGGGATTGGGGTGTCTATTATTGTAGAGACTCGCTATATCTGTATATATCGGGAGTGGGGTGTCTATTATTGTAGAGACTCGCTATATCTGTATATATCGGGGAGTGGGGTGTCTATTATTGTAGAGACTCGCTATATCTGTATATATCGGGGAGTGGGGTGTCTATTATTGTAGAGACTCGCTATATCTGTATATATCGGGATTGGGGTGTCTATTATTGTAGAGACTCGCTATATCTGTATATATCGGGAGTGGGGTGTCTATTATTGTAGAGACTCGCTATATCTGTATATATTGGGAGTGGGGTGTCTATTACTGTAGAGACTCGCTATATCTGTATTCATTAGGAGTGGGGTGTCTTTGTCAATGGGGAAATCAGTGTTTTAGTGACAGGGTGTTAATCGCATGGAAATTGAAATCCTGGCCTGCGAAATGTCTGTATCGAAGGTTGTAGCGAATAGGGTGGAGTGTGATTTAAGAAGCTTCCTGAAGAAAGATATAAATTAAAAGACAAGATCACGTTTTTTTAATTGATAAGGTGCCCTTGATATATAATTTGTTAGCTATATAAGGCATTCAAAGCAGGACTGAATAGGAAGTAATTCTCTAAATCTGTCTCGATATTACGGGGCGTAGATAATCCAGCCTAGTAAAGCCGAGCATTACAGCGAGATACGAGTTAACATCAACATCAGGTGTCAGTTATTTATAGTTACATGTAATACAAAAACAGATAATCTAGCAATTTAATGTTATTGTGTTCTCTCCAAACATCGCACGAGGAGACACATAAATAGAGCCGAGTAAGAAAGGTCTTTTGAAAAGACAGCCAGCAAAGTTGACTTTATTTGACATGAGTAAATAATTATTCGATATGATTGATAATAACTCTCTAGTTACTTGTGGAATGCTGGAAAAATATAGGTGTTCCATCGCTCACCAGGCCGCGCTGATCACACTCATCGGCAGAATAGGCGGCCACGTAGACGTTGACGGGGATTTGATATTTTCCTCGAAATGGACATACAATTGTACATTTAATTTGATCGTCCGAGTGGGTTACCTCTCCGACGACGTGAGTTTCCCCTGAGCAATCCAACTTCTAGACCTTCTCAATCAGAGTCGATACTTTGTTTGGATTTTGTTTTAAGAGAAAGTTTTATTATTTTAAGACGCTGATTGCGCCTTCAGTGCGAACGGATTTATATGCAGGCATCTCAAGACGGCGAAAAGCTGTCATCATAAACATACATTTTCTTCAATGAAAGACTAGTATACATGGGCTTGTTTGATTAGTAGGGGGAGTTGGACAGTGCGTATTGGCTATTAGGAACTCATCGAATGTAACTTACGACAAAGAGGAGGAAAATGAAAGTGATGCGCGTTTGTCTCACGATGTTAGTGGCGAGAAAACGTGAGAAGGGGGTTAACTGCATTGTATTGTAAAGCTTTGTCTATATTTGTCGCGAGAGGCTTCTGTCTGGTTTGGATATATGGAGATTCCGGAAAGTAAATTCATACAAGATAACAAGAAGCTAATCTCATCAGACATCGTATTTAAGGCTCGTTTTGTATACGAGATCCGTGTTATATATAGATCAGCGTCTTAAATAGCGTGACGGTGCTTAATTCGTCTGCCGCCTCGCCTTCTTGCCAATATCAAATGTGGATCACGTGACATCCACGCCGAGCCGGAAGATGACGACCCATAATGCACCAAATCAACAAAATTAGCCCTAAGTACAATTCAGCACGACAGAACACATACATCAGTATTGTGAGAGTGACAAGAGCGAACCAGACTACGTGTTTATATCTAAACAACAGTGCAAAGTTTACAACAGCAGTCTATTTCAGAGACAATATGTCGTCTGCTCAGGGGACATAAGAGAAACCAAAATTGATCTTCGGACTCCATTTGTAACCTCCCAAAACCACTGTTGTTACTTTGCTACATTGTACGTTGCCTCGTCCACATTGTATCCCTCTGTATTCAGATCTTCATGTTACCTTCTTGAATAAATCAAATTTCGGTCGTATTGCAGAAATCAATGACAAGTTACCAACACTATACATTTTAAAGTTCGTACTTAAAATAGGAACTCTTATCGTTTTCCTTTCAAAAGAAAGGGTTACATAACAATTACATTTGTCTTAAAGGTTGTACTCGCCGATGTCAGAAAACTTTAAATCACACATAAATCGTTATGATCGACAGATGGCCATTCGTACTTCCATTGACTTATTGGAAAGTCCAGTAGCAAACTTGACCAGAACATTACTTGCTTGTAATTAGTCCGGTCTACAAAAACTATCGGTGTACAAGCTATGTTTGAGGAAGCGGCAATACGTATCGAAAGTGAGGCGACATCAACACGGCGATTTAGGATAAAATATATACGCCGTGTCCCATTCTGAACCCATCGGGTATTATCCCCGAAATACTCTACGGTACATTGTAATAATATATTCCCCGAGGAGTTCCGGATGCGCCTCACCCAATCCCAGCAACTTCCTAGTTCCCGCTGTATGAACTTATTTTACCTCAGTTACAAAGCCGTTACTGAGATATAGAAAAAAACAATGTTCACTTATATTCCGTGTACATGAAACTGTCTAGGATTTGGCATGGCATACATACTTTCACCCAAATCTGTACCCCGTCCGGATCAAGTAAGATGTCAATTTTTTATAAGATTTACGATTTCATAAAAAAGGGGATCTGACTTACGCTGACGACAAGCGAGGTGGTCAATGTAAAGAGGGGTGTTCTAAAGAGGTTGATTATCTTGTTATCGTATCTACTTACATGGTTAATGTAACAATCAATACATCCCGGCCATACCTAGATAAACATGACGGGTGTCGACGACAGAAGACGCCAGACCTTCTGGAACACACTGTCCAATCGTACCTATATTTACATGGCGGATGTCGGCTAAAGGGGGCGTTCGACCTTATGGAACACCATGTCCGATCGTACCTAGAGAGAGGACGCTCAATTCGTACGAAAACAAAGTATAATTCTCCATGTATTATCATTGTCTCCGGACCAATAAATTTGGAGTTTAATTACGGCTAATTATTCTTGTGGTTTTAAGCCCGACAGGTTGGCTGGAACGCAAAATGAGAATTTTGAAAATGAAATGGAAAGTCACGGGCGATTTCTATAGTATTACTAGTGGTAGGGTTTATACGTGTTCACATTCAGTCGTTTTTACCCCTTGTGGTGTGGAGTTGGACTGATCCAGCATTGCTCCCTTGATGAGTTACATTGTGTTATAATCAACCATGCTTGTCTCCTTGCTAACGCAAACTCGGCTGGTATTCCCATTGGACAGCCTTATTATTCCGTATACGTACCGTGTGCTCACTGAAAGTCGCTACGTATACACTACTAGTATAGAACAGGTGATCATCAGACCATGGTTGAAAGATTAGCTCAGTGATTAGACTTTTGTGTTACATACAATCACTTTACAATACTCAATACCGTAAAACATTACAAGATTTGTGTATATACCTTACTCATTATATTTAACTCTTGTGTACACGTATATGTTTTGAGCACATTCACATCATGAATAATTCAGTTCAATATGTATCGAATTGAGCGCCTGTCGGTATCATTAGGTACCAGACAACAGGTAAAACGCTCATCGCGTGCAGGTTGTCTGTTGTACGGACGAGACAGACGGGTCAGCTGCCCACGCGCACACAGTGGTCAATGGACATATACAACGTATATATAATACAGAGCTGTCGTATTGACTTGGACGGTCTTAGATTCGGAGACAGCGAAACAGTTCTTCTCGCCGACATTTGGAATGACTCTCTTGGCATATTAACACGTGGATGTTGTTCTGGGTATCAGCCTGTCGAGCCGTGCCTACAAACAACTGTTCGACTTATTTCGCTGTGAGGGTCCCACGCGCATGATTTAACATTTCGTAGTTTGGATGTAATTTCTCTTGTTTGGGAGATAGGAAGTGCAAGGCGATAGTCCTATATTCTTTTTGGCTTTATTTGATTTTGAAAACTGAAAAATCAATTTAGACAGAGAAGGTAACCAGTATGACTTGGAAACAGTAGGAAGACTCCAGGCCATGGGATGATTTGTGCGTCTCGTTATTTCTATTTCAATTTACAAAGTGTGTTTGTTCTTTGGAGTTACGATAAAACTAAGGGAAAGCCATGTTGAAAATGTCTAAGATCGAAGTAACAGTTGCGGACGATCCTCCTGGAAAGGCCCAACCCAATGACTACCAGGTGAGATACAGGCGAGGTTTTTATTTTTGGGAGAGTGATGTTCAAACACATGGGAAATCTTCTTTAATAATGAAATATAACCAAGTGTTAGGATGGTAGACACGGGTTTGTATAAAGTTAACAGTCGTACTTATTCATTTACATAATCAACAACAACTATTTATATAATTATGTTTCCGTGTGTAAAGTATTGTTAGGGTCGTGAAGTGGCTATATCCTACTGATTTTATCAAGACCTACAACTTGTCCACTTTGAATTCACTTATCAATTAGGCGCCTATAGTTCGGATACAGGTCGGGATACAGGTCGGGATACAGTTCGGGATACAGGTCAGGATACAGTTCGGGATACAGGTCAGGTCGGGATACAGGTCGGGATACAGGTCAGGATACAGATCAGGATACATGTCGGGTCGGGATACAGGTCGGGATACAGGTCGGGATACAGGTCAGGATACAGGTCGGGATACAGGTCAGGTCGGGATACAGGTCGGGATACATGTCGGGATACAGGTCGGGATACAGGTCAGGATACAGGTCAGGATACAGGTCGGGATACAGGTCGGGATACAGGTCGGGATACATGTCAGGATACAGGTCGGAATACAGGTCGGGATACAGTTCGGATACAGGTCGGGTATGGATACAGGTCAGGATACAGGTCGGGATACAGCTCGGGATACAGGTCGGGTCGGGATACAGGTCGGAATACAGGTCGGGATACAGGTCAGGATACAGGTCGGGATACAGTTCGGGATACAGGTCGGGATACAGGTCAGGATACAGGTCAGGATACATGTCGGGTCGGGATACAGGTCGGGATACAGGTCGGGATACAGGTCAGGATACAGGTCGGGATACAGGTCAGGTCGGGATACAGGTCGGGATACATGTCGGGTCGGGATACAGGTCGGGATACAGGTCGGGATACAGGTCGGGATACAGGTCGGGATACAGGTCAGGATACAGGTCGGAATACAGGTCGGGATACAGGTCGGGATACAGTTCGGATACAGGTCGGGTATGGATACAGGTCAGGATACAGGTCGGGATACAGGTCGGGATACAGGTCGGGTCGGGATACAGGTCGGAATACAGGTCGGGATACAGGTCGGGATACAGTTCGGGATACAGGTCGGGATACAGATCGGGATACAGGTCGGGATACAGGTCGGGATACAGGTCGGGATACAGTTCGGGATACAGTTCGGGATACAGGTCAGGATACAGGTCGGGATACAGGTCGGGATACAGGTTGGGATACAGGTCGGGATACAGTTCGGGATACAGTTCGGGATACAGGTCAGGATACAGTTCGGGATACAGGTCAGGATACAGGTTGGGATACAGGTCAGGATACAGTTCGGGATACAGGTCAGGATACAGGTTGGGATACAGGTCAGGGTACAGGTCGGGATACAGGTCGGGATACAGGTTGGAATACAAATCGGGGATAACTTCTCAATTGAATGTACGCATTGGAGGCCAGAACAACCTCTTAAATCGGGGATAAAATACTTGTAACTTTGACGGTTTACAGTGGACCAATAACACGTCTCTTTACAGGTCGAATCTAAGACTTTTAGACCAAAAACTAAATCTGCATTCATTTCAGCTCAAAATTAAAAAAAAAAAAACAGAAAAAAAAAACAAAAAACAAATAACAAAAATAAATTAAAAAAAAAAACCACAACATTTTATTTCTCTTTCCAAATGATATTGCACAGGGAAATCTCTATTAGCTTATACTCTGGGCATGGTATCTGATGGGGACACTGCTGACATCTAGTCATCTGAAACATCTGGACCTAATGTCCCTAATATCATTAATTATTTTAGATTTTAGCAATATAGCTTATATAGTACAATTATATACTATATCGTTAAAAAACCCAACATGTTGGCGTTCAGAGAATTTCTCGTTACAGTAGATCTAGGAACATGTTCTTCTTTCGCCTAATACACAAATCTTTGACTTTAGGTGTTTGGGGGGGGGGGGGGGGGGGGGGGGGGGGGGGGGCGGGGCTGTTCTCCCTACTTTAAATCAACCACTATAAGAGTGTCTATACAAATTATCCGATCGAGGCCCGTAGTTGATAACTATATCATCGGCAGAAAAACAAAATATTTGTTCTTATTATAGTTGACACCCGCTATAAACCATAACACCTGTTACCGACCATTGCCATTGGTTCAGAAACATACAGGTTACACGCTCTAAAAATAGATTCATTTACCTGTGCTTGCTACACGGACAGGTAAATCTACACATCCGGCACAGATATCACGTCAGAGAACATTTGCAGTATACATGCAATGTAACATTTGGAATATATAGTGTAAAATTTGGAGTGTATAAACAGGTTAACATTTTTAGTATATAAACAGTGTAACATTTGGAGTATATATTTATAGTGTAACATTTGGAGTATACATTCATTGTAATATTTGGGAGTATAAATATAGGGTAACATTTGGAGTACATTAAGTGTAACATTTGGAGTTTATATACAATGTAACATTTGGAGTATATATACAGTGTAACATTTTGAGTATATATACAGTGTAACATTTGGAGTATATATACAATGTAACATTTGGAGTATGTATACAGTGTAACATTTGGAGTATATATACAGTGTAACATTTAGAGTATATATACAGTGTAACATTTGGAGTATATATACAGTGTAACATTTGAAGTATATAGTAACATTTTGAGTATATATATAGTGTAACATTTGGAGTATATATACAGTGTAACATTTGGAGTATATATACAGTGTAACCTTTGGAGTATATATACAGTGTAACATTTGGAGTATATATACAGTGTAACATTTGGAGAATATATACAGTGTAACATTTGGAGTATATATAAGTGTAACATTTGGAGTATATAGTTACATTTTGAGTATATATATATATATATAGTGTAACATTTTGAGTATATATACAGTGTAATATTTGGAGTATATATACAGTGTAACATTTGGATTATATATACAATGTAACATTTGGAGTATATATACAGTGTAACATTTTGAGTATATATACAGTGTAACACTTGGAGTATATATACAGTGTAACATTTTGAGTATAGATACAGTGGAACATTTTGAGTATATATACAATGTAACATTTGGAGTATATATAAGTGTAACATTTTGAGTATATATACAGTGTAACATTTGGAGTATATATACAGTGTAACATTTTGAGTATATATACAGTGTAACATTTGGAGTATATATACAGTGTAATATTTTGAGTATATATACAGTGTAACATTTGGAGTATATTAAGTGTAACATTTGGAGTATATATACAGTGTAACATTTGGAGTATATATACAGTGTAACATTTGGAGTATATATACAGTGTAACATTTGGAGTATATATACAGTGTAACATTTGGAGTATATATACAGTGTAACATTTGGAGTATCTATACATTATAACGTTTGGAGTGTACACACTGTGTAGTTGTATTAAGATTCTACAATGTGTGGATTGTTCTACGTGGGCGTTTTGTTGTAACATTTAAGAAAAGGCAGATAATGAAAAAACTGGTAATATTCACTTTTTGACAGATATATGATGCACTAGGAAAACGTTTCAACGGCTTTATTCGGGTTTTGTCAATAAACCAATCGTCAATGGAATAACCGCTCTGAATATTGGCTTCAAGCGAAAATAGCAGACAGCCAACACGACTTCCACCTAAACTCCTGATATCTGTAATCAATTCCAGCTCGGTTTAATCTAGGATTGTCCCATCATTATTTGTCTGAAGTGCAAATTATTGGTGAGAAGGAACAATAAGACAGTCGATATTTAATAATTGATATTCATGACAGATACAGACAGGTGTTGATTACAGTATTGTTAAGTCATTAAAATGTACAAAGGTGTATGTATACCTTACAGTAAAACTCGTAAAATTGTCATTTTATATACAGTGTATGAAAAGAGAGATTGTCACAGTGTATCGAGGTTTTACTGCATATAAACGAGGGACAGTATATTAAGGTTTTACTTTATAATAACAAAGGGCAGTGTATTGAGGTTTTACTGTATATAAACAAAGAGCAGTGTATCGAGGTTTTACTGTATATAAATAAAGGACAGTGTATTGAGGTTTTACTGTACATAAACAAAGGGCAGTGTATCGAGGTTTTACTGTATATAAACAAAGGGCAGTGTATCGAGGTTTACCGTATATAAACAAAGGGCAGTGTATCGAGGTTTTGCTGTATATAAACAAAGGGCAGTGTATCGAGGTTTACTGTATATAAACAAAGGGCAGTGTATCGAGGTTTACCGTATATAAACAAAGGGCAGTGTATCGTGGTTTTACTGTATATAAACAAAGGGCAGTGTATCGAGGTTTACTGTACATAAACAAAGGGCAGTGTATCGAGGTTTACCGTATATAAACAAAGGGCAGTGTATCGAGGTTTTGCTGTATATAAACAAAGGGCAGTGTATCGAGGTTTACTGTATATAAACAAAGGGCAGTGTATCGAGGTTTACCGTATATAAACAAAGGGCAGTGTATCGAGGTTTACTGTACATAAACAAAGGGCAGTGTATCGAGGTTTACTGTACATAAACAAAGGGCAGTGTATCGAGGTTTACTGTATATAAACAAAGGGCAGTATATCGATGTTTACTGTATATAAACAAAGGGCAGTGTATCGAGGTTTTACTGTATATAAACAAAGGACCGTGTATCGAGGTTTACTGTACATAAACAAAGGGCAGTGTATCGAGGTTTTACTGTATATGAACAAAGGACCGTGTATCGAGGTTTACTGTACATAAACAAAGGGCAGTGTATCGAGGTTTACTGTATATAAACAAAGGGCAGTGTATCGAGGTGTCACTTTATATAAACAAAGGACCGTGTATCGAGGTGTCACTTTATATAAACAAAGGGCAGTGTATCGAGGTTTTACTGTATATGAACAAAGGACCGTGTATTGAGGTTTTACTGTACATAAACAAAGGGCAGTGTATCGAGGTTTTACTGTATATAAACAAAGGGCAGTGTATCGAGGTTTTACTGCATATAAACGAGGGACAGTATATCGAGGTTTTACTTTATGATAACAAAGGGCAGTGTTTCGAGGTTTACTGTATATAAACAAAGTGCAGTATATCGAGGTTTTACTGTATATAAACAAAGGGCAGTGTATCGAGGTTTTACTGTATTTGAACAAAGGGCAGTGTATCGAGGTTTACTGTATATAAACAAAGGGCAGTGTATCGAGGTTTTACTGTATATAAACAAAGGGCAGTGTATCGCGGTTTACTGTATATAAACAAAGGGCAGTGTATCGCGGTTTACTGTATATACAACTGTTAGTTAACACATGTAATTGGTACAACTGTTAACACATGTAATTGGTACAACTGTTAACACATGTAATTGGTACAACTGTTAGTTAATACATGTAATTGGTACAACTGTTAGTTAACACATGTAATTGGTACAACTGTTAACACGTGTAATTGGTACAACTGTTAGTTAACACATGTAATTGGTACAACTGTTAACACGTGTAATTGGTACAACTGTTAGTTAACACATGTAATTGATACAACTGTTAACACATGTAATTGGTACAACTGTTAGTTAACACGTGTAATTGGTACAACTGTTAGTTAACCCATGTAATTGGTACAACTGTTAACACATGTACTTGGTACAACTGTTAACACGTGTAATTGGTACAACTGTTAACACGTGTAATTGGTACAACTGTTAACACGTGCAATTGGTACAACTGTTAACACATGTACTTGGTACAACTGTTAACACATGTAATTGATACAACTGTTAGTTAACACAGGTAATTGGTACAACTGTTAACACATGTAATTGGTACAACTGTTAACACGTGTAATTGGTACAACTGTTAATACATGTAATTGATACAACTGTTAGTTAACACGTGTAATTGGTACAACTGTTAATACATGTAATTGATACAACTGTTAGTTAACACATGTAATTGGTACAACTGTTAACACGTGTAATTGGTACAACTGTTAACACGTGTAATTGGTACAACTGTTAACACATGTAATTAGTACAACTGTTAACACATGTACTTGGTACAACTGTTAACACGTGTAATTGGTACAACTGTTAACACGTGTAATTGGTACAACTGTTAGTTAACACATGTAATTGGTACAACTGTTAACACATGTAATTGGTACAACTGTTAACACATGTAATTGGTACAACTGTTAACACGTGTAATTGGTACAACTGTTAACACATGTAATTAGTACAACTGTTAACACATGTACTTGGTACAACTGTTAACACGTGTAATTGGTACAACTGTTAACACATGTAATTGTTACAACTGTTAACACGTGTAATTGATACAACTGTTAGTTAACACGTGTAATTGTTACAACTGTTAGTTAACACATGTAATTGTTACAACTGTTAGTTAACACATGTACTTGGTACAACTGTTAACACATGTAATTGGTACAACTGTTAACACGTGTAATTGATACAACTGTTAGTTAACACATGTAATTGGTACAACTGTTAGTTAACACATGTAATTGATACAACTGCATGCCGCGTATACAGTATGTTGATAAGACATTATTTATAACAGCTGTCAGATCGTCAGCACATCTAAGTTTACACAATCATCATATTTAACGGTGATGACGTCATTGTTGATAACATACAGGAGATCAATATAATAATGAATATAGTGTTCATCCCTGGATATCTCATAGGGGCGTTCAGATATATCGAACATGTGTAGAGATCTCAAATCTTAAAGGTCCTGGGCTAAAATCAAAGGTAACATTACAATTCAGTAAGTCAATATGTCTGGTATCGTGAAATACAGTCTGAAAACCTTTTAAAATGTTACATATAATTATATACACAACAGGGAAAGTCATTAGCGACATGTGTGTCTCCAGATAGATATACATTACCGATAGGTCTCATTCATTAAAGTGTTGTCCGCTTGATGACATAGAAATGTCAATTTTAAATCGGTCATAGGATCCAAAATTATGTATTCTGAAAATTATGTATTTATTTTACGGTTCAAAATAGTTTACACGCATGCATTAAACACGCATGTTCTGATATTTAACTAATTACATTAAATCTAGTATTATATTTCTGATATTTTTAATCGATTAAGCTGACTGGACTCGACCTACAAGTATCCATTGAAGTCTCAGTATACAGGTAGCAAGTACACGTATACCGCAACCATCTTATTACAAAACCAACTGTTGTCAGTCAGGAATTGTGGATTTACCAGGCAGGTGCCCGTTCTGTGAATTGTGACATATAATAAGAATGCAATCATTCTTCCACTAAAGATATATATATATATGAGTATGTTGGTTAAACAGATGTAGACTGGAACTCTACAACAAGATACCCCGGATATACTTCTTGTTTTGGGACGGAATGTCTGTAACTGATAATGGATTCCACATACTCTTTAGTTCCATCAATGGTATTTATCATCACTCTCGTTACTCTTAAAACGTCACTAGGACGCCACCTATCGCTCAGATAAGTATCTATAGTTGGAAGTTTTCACTTGAAATGCGGTTGTTTTATATATGAGGCTACTTAATAAGGAAATAATTAAACTAATCAGTGATGTTATGATGTCTCATTCTCTATATTTAATGTGCTTGTTGTATATGCCATACTGTAATTTATGTAACTCATGTACAAGATTTTTTTTTACTGATAGGCCGTAAGGCTGAAAGGAATAAAAGAAATGAAAAACAAATATGAAAGATATAAAAATATCCAGGTCGAATTACCTAGCCGATATTATAATGCATGTGATTTTGTCATTTTATTTGTATTAAAACTCAACAGATAGAAAATTTTGTCTTCAACATTTCAGTAAAGTACATGTGCGTGGGGGTATGGAATAACTAACGGATGATATTCTTAATCGTAGATAAACATTAACAAATCTCAGCCGTCGGTTGAGAATTTCTTTGAAGTTGCACGATTTCCAGATTTTACGAATGAATCCTTCCATCAAAAGACGTTTGTTTTTATCATCCAGGCTGTTTGTTTCGCGATACTAAATCCTTATGACCGAGTGTCTTGACATTTTGAAATTTAAATCATGTGACAGTTCTGTGAATGATCGGTAAACGTAAAGAATCTCAACTATTTATTTAATATAACCAATTGTACAATTTGTTTGCCGCTACAATGGTAGTATACAAAGGTTTATTATAAAGAATCGATGTAAACGGATAGCTGCCTTAACGAGAGTTCTGTGATAGCGGTAATGGACACATTGTTATCTATTGTTATCTATTGTTATCTATTATCTATTGTTCAGTTGTACTTTTTGAAGTGCTCTGGAGTCATTACCGAACAAAATATTAATAAACAATCTAAAAGATATACCGATAGGGCGGATTACGGACGTTCAGGGGGGGGGGGGGGGGTTTATGGTCGTAAACTTGATATGCACATTGCACATTCTATTGAGCACATGTACACAATACGTCTTGGCAAACTCAGTCTGGCGTGAGGAATATCGACAAAAGCGACTACACTGTGTTTTCGTTGTGCTGTGGGTCCAAGTTCTTTACTTTTTTTTATAGACCTATATCATGACCACTTGACATGAATGTTCCTGTTTTCCTATTACAAGTTACCCCTATTGTTTTGTCCATCTCCTAACTTACATATTATATATATATTATTGAAATTGATGTTTCTACAAATGTATGTACATACTTATGTTGAACTATTAAAGATGCAGTAATGTAACTTACAAGCTCCAATCAGTAGTTGACTCACTAACCACTGACAGCATGCAGTGGGTACAGTAGATATAAATAGCCGACCTTGAACTTTTATTGTAACCTTGACCTTTCAGACCATGTCTGACTTCTCGGAGACCAGTAGTATGGGTGACACACGCCAGTTGGTCGAGGAAAAGGACGATGGCCGTCTCCGTAGTAATATTCCGATGACAAGCTTCAATTTTATCAACTCTATCATCGGCTCTGGTGTCATAGGTAAGCAGTTTGTGTTCCAGGGGACATGTATTTTATAGGTTAGGCTGTCACATTATGTTCCCTAACTCAAAATTTAAAAACAACTGTGAAAAATATTCATTATTTGTCTGTTTTACGGGGTTGACAACGATTGGGGTAAGTCATGGTTAAAGGGGTTAAGTCCTGGTTAAAGAGGTAAGTCATGGTTAAAGAGGTAAGTCCTGGCTAAAGAGGTGAGCCCTGGTTAAAGGGGTTAGTCCTGGTTAAAGAGGTGAGTCCTGGTTAAAGAGGTAAGCCCTGGTTAAAGAGATGAGTCCTGGTTAAAGAGGTAAGTCCTGGTTAAAGAGGTGAGTCCTGGTTAAAGAGGTAAGTCCTGGTTAAAGAGGTGAGCCCTGGTTAAAGAGGTAAGTCCTGGTTAAAGAGGTAAGTCCTGGTTAAAGAGGTAAGTCCTGGTTAAAGAGGTAAGTCCTGGTTAAAGAGGTAAGTCCTGGTTAAAGAGGTGAGTCCTGGTTAAAGAGGTAAGTCCTGGTTAAAGAGGTGAGCCCTGGTTAAAGGGGTAAGTCCTGGTTAAAGAGGTGAGTCTTGGTTAAAGAGGTGAGTCTTGGTTAAAGAGGTGAGTCTTGGTTAAAGAGGTGAGTCCTGGTTAAAGAGGTGAGTCTTGGTTAAAGAGGTAAGTCCTGGTTAAAGAGGTGAGTCTTGGTTAAAGAGGTAAGTCCTGGTTAAAGAGGTGAGCCCTGGTTAAAGGGGTAAGTCCTGGTTAAAGAGGTGAGTCTTGGTTAAAGAGGTGAGTCTTGGTTAAAGAGGTAAGTCATGGATAAAGAGGTAAGTCCTGGTTAAAGAGGTGAGTCCTTGTTAAAGAGGTAGGTCCTGGTTAAAGAGGTAAGTCCTGGTTAAAGAGGTGAGTCCTGGTTAAAGAGGTAGGTCCTGGTTAAAGAGGTAAGTCCTGGTTAAAGAGGTAAGTCCTGGTTAAAGAGGTAAGTCCTGGTTAAAGAGGTAAGTCCTGGTTCAAGGGGTAAGTCCTGGTTATAGAGAGTACGACTAGCTATTATATCATTAATGATAAAATCATGTTTGTTTTTCCTTTTTGTTGTGAGAGCATCTCTGCTCAAATGTTCGGATGTTGAGTGATACAGGAATTGAATCTTAATCAATTTTATAGCTAACAATACACAAAAGGATTGAACGCAAGTTATCACAACTTATCAATGTCCTCTCCGTAATACAATTATACATACGCATACTTAGTAATCCACCATGTTTGAAGATTCAATGTAAGAAATACAAAAAAATAGGATTTAGAATTATGTGATTTAGCAGGATTCGTACGATGTAAACTGTTGTTGACAGGTATAATATAAACTGTTGTTGACAGGTGTAATATAAACTGTTGTTGACAGGTGTAATATAAACTGTTGGTGACAGGTGTAATATAAACTGTTGTTGACAGGTATGATATAAACTGTTGTTGACAGGTGTAATATAAACTGTTGTTGACAGGTATAATATAAACTGTTGTTGACAGGTAAACTATAAACTGTTGTTGACATGTATAATATAAACTGTTGTTGACAGGTATAATATAAACTGTTGTTGACAGGTATACTATAAACTGTTGTTGACATGTATACTATAAACTGTTGTTGACATGTATACTATAAACTGTTGTTGACAGGCATACTATAAACTGTTGTTGACAGGTGTAATATAAACTGTTGTTGACAGGTGTAATATAAACTGTTGTTGACAGGTATGATATAAACTGTTGTTGACAGGTATACTATAAACTGTTGTTGACAGGTATAATATAAACTGTTGTTGATAGGTATAATATAAACTGTTGTTGACAGGTATACTATAAACTGTTGTTGACATGTATACTATAAACTGTTGTTGACAGGCATACTATAAACTGTTGTTGACAGGTGTAATATAAACTGTTGTTGACAGGTGTAATATAAACTGTTGTTGACAGGTGTAATATAAACTGTTGTTGACAGGTATAATATAAACTGTTGTTGACAGGTGTAATATAAACTGTTGTTGACAGGTGTAATATAAACTGTTGTTGACAGGCATACTATAAACTGTTGTTGACAGGTATAATATAAACTGTTGTTGACAGGTGTAATATAAACTGTTGTTGACATGTATACTATAAACTGTTGTTGACAGGCATACTATAAACTGTTGTTGACAGGTGTAATATAAACTGTTGTTGACAGGTGTAATATAAACTGTTGTTGACAGGTGTGATATAAACTGTTGTTGACAGGTGTGATATAAACTGTTGTTGACAGGTGTAATATAAACTGTTGGTGACAGATATAATATAAACTGTTGTTGACAGGTGTAATATAAACTGTTGTTGACAGGTATGATATAAACTGTTGTTGACAGGTATACTACATTCTGTATAAACTGTTGTTGACAGGTAAACTATAAACTGTTGTTGACAGGTGTAATATAAACTGTTGTTGACAGGTATACTATAAACTGTTGTTGACAGGTATGATATAAACTGTTGTTGACAGATGTAATAAAAACTGTTGTTGACAGGTGTGATATAAACTGTTGCTGACAGGTATAATATAAACTGTTGTTGACAGGTGTAATATAAACTGTTGTTGACAGGTATACCATTCGCACTGAAGCAGGCGGGATTTGTTTTTGGGATTTTCCTGTTAATGTTAGTAGCTCTCATAACAGGTGAGTATGCTTCCTACTTTTTGTAATCGTAAGAATTCGGCAAATTCCGCTAGGACTCGAGATTCTCAAACATAATGAAAATCAATTAGTGAGTTTTTTCTCCGTGTTCTGTTACATTGAAAACGTGTGATTCTGTAAGACGGATTTAAAAAAAAATTATTCTCTTGTACAGAGAGGTACATACTTATATAACTTGACGGCCGGGTCATGGCCTAACCTTTGTACTCACACAGAAAACGAATGGCTTTCATTTTACGGTATGCCAAACTCAGTATGAATAAATGTGCCTGGATTCGTAACGGACGACTTTTTTTGGAAAAGAAGGGCCAGACAACACACCAGCGTACATATTTATGCGATATGTAAATTACAGTAGTCATGTGATAATGTCTAGATATGTTTGTTTGTTTCAGATTATTCAGTGATAATTCTAATCGAGGCGGGGAAATTATCAAACACAAATAGTTACCAGGTATGTACCGAAACAATGTAACAATTGTATCGTCAATAAATATCTATATTTATAAAAGATCCGATCACCCAGAGATTATCGAATGTGTTCTAATTAGTCATGACTTCACACGACAGACTATATCCGTCTAGTGTCCATTGTAAGGATTTGTTTTCCAGCCTCCGTCGCCAGACAGGGTCATACATTATGTGTATATACTTATCCCAAATCGAAGAGGGAAACTTTCCTTAAGCTCATTCAATAGAGTCTGGTGTTCTGTCTCTAGAGACTCGCAAAAAAGCCAGCTTGGTCTCATGTATGATTGTAACCATTTGAAAACAGTGGAGGATGTGGAAGAGATCGGTCATCCAGAATATGTAATCCGTTTAATACGCATTGCTTCCTACTGACTTGGCTAGGGATATTTTCTCATTTAGTAGAGTGTCTGATCAAGGGTCCCCTCCATAACAGAGGCATTGAACTATATTGACCTCCTACGTATATAATTCAATCTCAAATGTGTTAAATGCAAAATATAAGTAAGAATAAGTAAATTGTCATAAAAGAGATGCGCCATATTCCGCCAATACCTTGTCATGTTCTCTGAGTAAACACAGCTGTCCTGTAAGGGGGTGTCAGTGTTTAACAAGTGGAAGAGAACATATCAATAATACTGAGTGTTTATGTTACAGGACATGATCTTAGTGGCGTGTGGACGACCGGGTTTCTACATCCTGACCACCCTCCAGTTTCTTTATCCACTTATAGGTTTGGACAATTTATTTCAAAATTTCACGGAATTGGTTAAAATTAAAATTTTGAATGTTTATTTGATTACACTTTGATTATTTTAAAATCAGCCTTTATCGACATTTTTATTTTGTGATAATATAATGCATTCAATGTGTCTTTGTGCCAAGAATGAAGGTAACACGCTTCCCCAGACAAGGAACAGTACTTTAACTTGCCAATAGAGTTACATTCTTAATATTTCTCTTATTTAATACGATCTAATACGATACACAATGGATGCAGACTAAAAGCATCTATATCTACAGTATATAAAACAATTATACAATGGTTTATAACTTATAATAATTTCTGGTGTGCAAATAACGTGATCTGTTGAAATTTAAGTTAATGATATAAATCATTCTTTGCATCAACGTTGTCAGTGATTGTCCAATAAAAATTCAAATTATTTTACATTCATTGCATTTATAACATCTCGGACTATTAAATTAAAGAAACGTATCGGAGAAAGTTCTGAAAATATTTAGCATGTAAGGGAGATAACTCTAAACACAAACGTTCAAATATATGACAGTCTACCAAGAGTTGTCATTCCTTCCATTCAAACAATAGTTGGCGATAAAATGTAAGTGCATATTTGAGAGTAAATAAATAGATAAATAAATAAAAATAAAATATTCATTGAGGCAGTGTTGCTTCACATTTACGCAATGTAAGATACAAAATACGATACGAAAAATATATATACACTGTACAATGTACCAAGAAAATACAAACTATAAACTAATATAGATATAACTATACTTTTTTAATCAAACCGAAAGATATCTCAGAAAATAAACTGTTTCTGTTTCAGCAATGATAAGCTATCAAGTCATCATAGGAGACACCATTACCAAAGTTATAATTAGTTTAGGTGGAGAAGGTAAGTAAATATTCTATTAACAACTTTTGGGGGCCTGTAAGTATGAGTATTTACACATAATATAGGAACAAATTTTAACGCTTTTAATTTTCTTTTCTAAAATTTTAATTTTGAGTAGTGTGTTATTACCGTTTTCGTCAGAAATGTAATCCATTTTCAATTCTGTGACGTGGATTTCTAAGAAATAAAACGAGGGGAGACTACTCTCATAAGATATAACAAGGGGAAATCACTCTGATCATATGTAACGATAGACTGATTTCCTCCCTTAGTTCTCTTCTCTCCGCTCACGAAGGACCGGTAGTTGGTAACCATGGTTATTTTCTGTCTAAGCGATGGAGGTAATATTAGTACTAGATCCCCTTTGGTCGGTAAACAAACGAGGAGGACCTTAAGTTTCATTTTCCAAATGACTTCAGGACAACATTGTCCAATGTGCTATTGACGATGACACTATTTACGCTTGTTGATTCAGTGGGAGTAAACATGACCATGGCGTAATTAAGATGCGAACACGCTATAATAAGTATTTCTACTAAAGATGGTTACTCGCTACGAAAACCGTCCCTTTCTGTAGCGTACGCAAGGGAGGTGACAGGAGGTTGTCAGGCTAAGGTAACAAGGGCAGATTACTCCAATAAGATATAACCAGGGGAGATCACTCTTATAATCAAAGGTTTGGTTCGTCAAGAAATCGAATTTATTCAACGTAATTTGTGATGTCATCAAAATGTGTACTCATTAACTTAATTACACATAAACAGTTGTTAAAATTGCAGTATTTTGTAGTGGTCGATTAGAGATATATCGTTACTTCGCAATCTCACTCGACAGCGACAGACCCAGATCGCGATTGTGAGGGAGCGATGTAGGGAGGTAGGGAGGTATGGGTGATTTCGTTTTGTCGCCACCATGTTTTCGCTTCCTCGCTGGATCCAACCTGAGGTCGAGGGAGCTGTAATGTACATTGCGATGTTTGCTAATTGGCTCTAACCGGCCACTGTAGTAATCAAGGAATATGTAGTCTGTCTAATGTAATCCATGCAAAGTGTGCGTTACCAAGACAACTAACCGATTAATCGTGTAGTGCTGCTGCTCAATTAGTTAATTAATTTTTCTTTTTCTTTTTATTTTCTCATTCAATTTCCAGGACCTCGTAAGAATTCTCTTTTAATAGTAATTCAAGCTTTTCACTGGTGAACACCTGACTAATCTCGCAGAACAATTTGTTTTATTTTAAACACTTGTAAATCCAAACTTAATACAAGGATAGTGGTAATCATATTATCTTTGTGTCCATAGTGAAAGATGTGGACAGATATCTTATAAACTCATCAAAACTCCAAGTTCCCGTTCACGCCATCTAGAGCTACCACAGATTATATATTTCGATGGCTCCTAGATTTGGGTCTCAAAAGCTAAACTTTACAACCGCCTAAATATATATGGAAAAATCAATTATACTCCTGATTATATTTCGGTTCTAATTGGTCAAAACTTAATCCATCAAAGTCAGGTTTTGGGCACTTTTAAAAAAGTTATCATAGGTTAGCACACACATTGTTTTACTGGTGATGGATCGTATATTTGTATGTAAGCACTCATATTCAGCGATTGTGGGAGTGGAATATCTATGTGAGCCCCCACGCGCACCATTTACTGATGAGGGTGTTGGTGATATCTGTATTAGCCCCCAAACGCACTATTTTCCGATTAGGGGGTTGATGAAATCTATGTGAGCCATCCACAAGCACTATTTTCCGATTAGGGGGTTGATGAAATCTATGTGAGCCCCCACAAGCACTATTTTCCTATTAGGGGGGTTGATGATATCTATGTGAGCCCCCACAAGCACTATTTTCACATTAGGGGATTGATGATATCTATGTGAGCCCCCACAAGCACTCTTTATTGATGAGGGGGTTAGTGATATATATGTGAGCCCCCACACGCACTATTTACTGATGAGGGTGTTGATGATATCTGTAGTAGCCCCCAAACGCACTATTTTCCTATTAGGGGGGTTTATAAAATCTATGTGAGCCCCCACAAGCACTATTTTCCGATTAGGGGGTTCATGAAATCTATGTGAGCCCCCACAAGCACTATTTTCCGATTAGGGGGTTGATGAAATCTATGTGAGCCATCCACAAGCACTATTTTCCGATTAGGGGGTTGATGAAATCTATGTGAGCCCCCACAAGCACTATTTTCCGATTAGGGGGGTTGATGATATCTATGTTAGCCCCCACAAGCACTATTTTCCGATTAAGGGGGTTGATAAAATCTATGTGAGCCCCCACAAGCACTATTTTTCGATTAGGGGGGTTGATGATATCTATGTTAGCCCCCACAAGCACTATTTTCCGATTAGGGGGTTGATAAAATCTATGTGAGCCCCCACAAGCACTATTTTCTGATAAGGGTGTTGATGATATCTATGTGAGCCCCAACACGCACTATTTACTGATGAGGAGATGGTAATATCTATGTGAGCCCCCAAACGCACTATTTACTGATGAGGGGTTCGTAATATATATGTGAGCCCCAACACGCACTATTTACTGATGAGGGGTTCGTAATATCTATGTGAGCCCCCAACACGCACTATTTACTGATGAGGAGATGGTAATATCTATGTGAGCCCCCACACGCACTAGTTACTGATGAGGGGTTCGTAATATCTATGTGAGCCCCCACACGCACTAGTTACTGATGAGGAGATGGTAATATCTATGTGAGTCCCCACACGCACTATTTACTGATGAGGGGTTGGTAATATCTATGTGAGCCCCCACACGCATTAGTTACTGATGAGGGGTTCGTAATATCTATGTGAGCCCCCACACGCACTATTTACTGATGAGGGGTTGGTAATATCTATGTGAGCCCCCACACGCACTATTTACTGATGAGGGGTTGGTAATATCTATGTGAGCCCACACACGCACTATTTACTGATGAGGGGTTCGTAATATCTATGTGAGCCCCCACACGCATTAGTTACTGATGTGAGCCCTGCTTACTTTTATCTATTTATACATACATGTCTTCTCAGATTGAATTGTGACGATTGCGACCTCGGGGATGTTTCACATATAAATGGAGAAGTAAATTTGCTTTTTTTATTGTACATGTAGCTTATACGCTTCCAACTGAGGTAGTCGGGGCTTATAGTGTCCGCAATTTCTATTCATTCAACTTACCAAGTAGACTTATAGAATCGGATATTTTATTTACCAATAACTGTTTTTTTCTTAATGTCTTTATATTTGTATAAGAAAATGTTCGGTTATTCTACTTTTGATAAAACATTGTATAATTCATTGAACTATTGGTGTTTTAATTGTCAATAAATTTAAATTACAACTTCATTTTCAATGAATTCGATAAAACAACGACTCTGTTAGTAATGACTTTTTAATAACTACAAACTTTGGATTGTCTTTCCGTTGTTTTATCAAATAACTTTGAAATATACATGTTTACCTTAACTCTAATTAAACATGATTTTACCCATAATTTCGACATATCCGGCTGATTACGTCATATTCGTCAATGCCGCGTAACACTCTCTATTTGTTTTCTTTCAGACACGTTAGGGGATACGATTCTTGCCAACAGACAATTTATAATATTCCTGGCGACTCTACTCGTCACTTTACCTTTGTCGTTATATCGAGATATAGCAAAACTCAGTAAAGTAAGTATATATCCTAATGCCGTTATATCGAGATATATCAAAACTCAGTAAAGTAAGTTTATATCATAATATCGTCATATCGAGATAGCAAAGCTCAGTAGAGTAAGTATATATCATAATGCCGTTATATCGAGATATAGCAAAACTCAGTAAAGTAAGTTTATATCATAATGTCGTTATATCGAGATATATCAAAACTCAGTAAAGTAAGTATATATCATAATGTCGTTATATCGAGATATATCAAAACTCAGTAAAGTAAGTATATATCATAATGTCGTTATATCGAGATATAGCAAAACTCAGTAAAGTAAGTTTATATCATAATGCCGTTATATCGAGATATATCAAAACTCAGTAAAGTATATATCAAAATGTCATTATATCGAGATATAGCAAAACTCAGTAAAGTAAGTATATATCCTAATGCCGTTATATCGAGATATGGCAAAACTCAGTAAAGTAAGTATATACGTCATAATGTCGTTATATCGAGATATATCAAAACTCAGTAAAGTAAGTATATATCATAATGTCGTCATATCGAGATATAGCAAAACTCAGTTAAGTAAGTATATATCATAATGTCGTTATATCGAGATATAGCAAAACTCAGTAAAGTAAGTTTATATCATAATATCGTCATATCGAGATATAGCAAAGCTCAGTAAAGTAAGTAAATATCATAATATCGTCATATCGAGATAGCAAAGCTCAGTAAAGTAAGTGAGTATATCATAACCACGTTATATCGAGATACAGTGCAGTAAAACTCAGTAAAGTAAGTTTATATCATAATATCGTCATATCGAGATAGCAAAGCTCAGTAAAGTAAGTTAATATCATAATATCGTCATATCGAGATAGCAAAGCTCAGTGAAATAAATATACGCCAAAATATCATTATAACGACGTATCCAAATGTAGCAAAATTAAGTGAAGGGAATATACGTCATAATATCGTCATATCGAGATATAACAAAATTCAGTGGAGTAAGCATGCGTCATATTGTCGTTATATTAAAATATAGAGAAATTCGTGATAACGCACAAACATTTAAACATCCTTTTCAAAGCGTGTTTGAACACTTTAATCATTGCTTGATTATGAACTTCCATTGAGGTGATGATAGGGTGTTATCAACCTAATAAATATGTACTGTAGTAACCGAGACGAAGGTACGGTTAACATCACTTATCGGGTCCTCGTAACCTCGTGTATACCATATGGAAGTGACTTTTTATAAAACAATTATATCATGAGTTAAACTAGTAAATATAAGAAAATCGCAAACAAAATGTACTCCCGAGAATGTTGTAACAGTTTGAGTGACGTCATACATATACGTCTGGTCTGCTATTAGTAAAAAACGTATTCAGGTGTATGCGTCATTTTTAACCTTAATCTACATTTTACATCAAATATAGAAATTCTACCCTAATTGATATTTAATGGCGGCGATTGGTCTTATCTCGGATCTATTGATCTGTGTTACAGACACAGGAAATGTACAAACAACTGAACCTGTTTATGTATAGCTAGTCTGTATTGCGTACTCCATTTATAACAATTACTCTCCTGTCCAGATATAGAATTAATATTGCATTGTCTGTGTTTTCAATGACCACATGATGTCAGTAAAGAGAATGATTTATTTTCCAGTGGGCGTTTCTGTCTCTAGTACTGGTGCTCTTTATCCTAATATGCATCTGTATCCGACTCGGGACCTTTGCTCACAACATGTAAGTTGACCATATACAAAGGGAAGCATGATAACAGAATTATACGACTGTCAGAATCGCTCCAGACCTACTCATTACCCCCACTGATCATCAGAGCGTCCTGGTTGGGGCCTTTTGTTGTCCTTCCCCAGTCCGCCATCAACTTGATTAAGACGTTGTTGTAGAGTTCCTCACACACTCATTAATAGTAATACCCACATAGGATTATGATTTTTTTCTAAAAAAACATCTTTTCGGGGTCAAACATCAAATGCTGCTATGCAAATTGTTTTCTTTTCTTGAGTTTTGAGATATTTACGATTGAGGAAATATGCCATTTTCAATGATGAATGATATGCTGTGAAGTGGAATTGCATGATTTATATTAAGCAGAGGTATGCACGTTTCGCTGTTTCACAAACATATCTTTTGTTTACAAAATCATAAATGACTTAATACAATGGGGTTGTACAGACACACGTTTCGCTGTTTTACACATATAGTTCTAGTTCACTAGTTGACTTACATATGTCTTCTGAGGTAAAATGTCTATAATCAGTAACAATGGTATTTCAGTCCCCCCACAGAGGATGCCTGGAGAGTTGTGTCGCCTAACGTAGCCCAGGCGATCGGCATCATGGCTTTCGGTAAGGTCGATTTACAGTTGTTGACTTTAAGTGAGGGATATATCGTCTTATTATCATTCTTTCCCTCAGTCACCCAGATTTTTTTCTTGTTAATTATTTGCCGGGCGCTAAATATGAGATTTCTTACTGGCAATAGGGCGTTCAGTGTGGGTTTTTTCTCTCCTTAACACTGCAAATCAACGACCAATCATAGACCTATCAGCCTACACGTATTTGATGTAAACTATTAAAAACAATGGTGGGAGAAACAATTATAAATCACGTGCAAAATAATAATATCGTTCACATACAATTTGGATTCCTTCCTGTATGGAGTAAAGGGTTGTTTATTTTTAGCTCTGTTTGGGTTCTTATTAATGTATTATGAATATACGCTTTGTTGATTTCAGCTTATATGTGCCATCACAACACATTCCTGATCCACGGTTCACTGGAGAATCCGACCAATCAGAGATGGAATTTTGTCACACACGTCAGTATCTTCTTCTCCATGCTCACACTCATAGTCGTCGGAATCATAGGCTATGTGTCCTTCACTGGACTCACACAGGGTAAGGTCAAGGCCACAGTCCAATTTGTAACCATGTGACATGTATTTATCACATAGCTGGCCAGTTCTGTCTTGTAATGCGGCCATTTCATCAATCTCATTATCACATAACCGGTCAGTTCTGCCTTGTAATGCGGCCATTTCATCAATCTCATTATCACATAACCGGCCAGTTTTGTCTTGTAATGCGGCTATTTCACCGATCTCATTATCACATAACCGGCCAGTTTTGTCTTGTAATGCGGCCATTTCATCAATCTCATTATCGCATAACCGGTCAGTTCTGCCTTGTAATGCGGCCATTTCATCAATCTCATTATCACATAACCGGTCAGTTCTGCCTTGTAATGCGGCCATTTCATCAATCTCATCACATAACCGGCCAGTTTTGTCTTGTAATGCGGCTATTTCATCAATCTCATTATCACATAACCGGCCAGTTCTACCTTGTAATGCGGCCATTTCATCAATCTCATCACATAACCGGCCAGTTCTTCCTTGTAGTGCGGCCATTTCATCAATCTCATTATCACATAACCGGCCAGTTCTACCTTGTAATGCGGCCATTTCATCAATCTCATTATCACATAACCGGTCAGTTTTGTCTTGTAATGCGGCCATTTCATCAATCTCATTATCACATAACCGGTCAGTTCTGCCTTGTAATGCGGCCATTTCATCAATCTCATTATCACATAACCGGTCAGTTCTGCCTTGTAATGCGACCATTTCATCAATCTCATTATCACATAACCGGCCAGTTCTACCTTGTAATGCGGCCATTTCATCAATCTCATTATCACATAACCGGTCAGTTCTGCCTTGTAATGCGACCATTTCATCAATCTCATTATCACATAACCGGTCAGTTCTGCCTTGTAATGCGGCCATTTCATCAATCTCATTATCACATAACCGGCCAGTTCTACCTTGTAATGCGGCCATTTCATCAATCTCATTATCACATAACCGGCCAGTTCTACCTTGTAATGCGGCCATTTCATCAATCTCATTATCACATAACCGGCCAGTTCTACCTTGTAATGCGGCCATTTCATCAATCTCATTTAAGCATTGAACGGCTTTCAGTTGGCATTCATATTGACTATGAATGCCAACTGAAAGCCGTTCAATGCTTATATTTACCATCTGCGATTTTTTATTTGTCATGCGATTTTTTTTTGAAATTCATACGCAGGTGGCAGTTCATAAGCTGGTGAACTCGCAACTGAATTGGTAGGGTTATATAGTGGCAGTGCCATACAATGGTAAATGTTATCACATAAACGGCCTCTTGTACAGTTAGTGTCACTAGAGTATGTTCTCTCGACGCTTGCTTCCTTGGCTTCGCCAGTCAAACATCGATTGTGATGTCATAATATGGACAATGACCTGGCGTAAGGAATTGAAAATGGCACTACAAAATGGCTGCCCCCATTGGAATGTCAAACTTTTCGTAAATATTTTTGGTTGAAAACAATAACGAGGTGTATTACGTATTTCACACATCATGGTTTGATTGCAATCTCGTACAAAGGATTAGTGAATAGCCGAAAAGTCCTGTCAATTTGATTACAATCTCGTACAAAAGGTTAGTGTATAGCCGAAAAGTCCTGTCGATTTGATTACAATCTCGTACAAAAGGTTAGTGTATAGCCGAAAAGTCCTGTCGATTTGATTACAATCTCGTACAAAAGGTTAGTGTATAGCCGAAAAGTCCTGTCGATTTGATTACAATCTCGTACAAAAGGTTAGTGTATAGCCGAAAAGTCCTGTCGATTTGATTACAATCTCGTACAAAGGGTTAGTGCATAGCCGAAAAGTCCTGTCGATTTGATTACAATCTCGTACAAAGGGTTAGTGCATAGACGAAAAGTCTTGTTGATTTGATTACAACCTCGTACACTTCCCATCTCGGTATACAGGCGCCATAAGGCTTTAAAGGTATTTGATATACAATGTATGTTATACTGAATTGGTGTCTTTTTAAGATTTGAATGAGTTATAGTATCTAATCAAATAACTGGAATTCATTTTAAAGATAAGCTAGCTTGCTACAATAAGATACAAACGTTTGTGAAATACGAGACCTTTATTTATAAAAATGTTGTGTTTCGCCATTTGCAGGTGACCTCCTGGAGAACTATTGTCACGAGGACGATCTGATGAACGTGGCCCGATTTGCGTTCGCCTGCACTATAATGTTGACCTACCCAGTGGAGTGTTTCGTCACAAGGGAGGTCAGTTATCGTTTTGTTGTTGTTTATTCAAAATGATATATTCTCACAGAAATCAGAATTTGGACAGAAAGGCGATTTAGGTAAGAGTTATCAACACGGATACATGTATGGGACGTTATTATGCGTTTCTACATTGTTAAAAATCCTGTCAACAATTAGCGTGATTTAGAAAAGGCCTCCATTGTGTGAGAGATGGATGTGTGTGGTGAGTGATGTGCAGAGTATGTGTATGTTTTAGGATATATATAGTGCTGACTCCCAACAATAGCTGTAATATGAAAAGAAAAAAAAATCACTTATTCACTCGGAAAATACAGGCATTTCTAACGGTAAATGTTTTGTTTTCTTAGGTGCTGTCAAACGCCCTATTCCCAACTATGACAGAAGAGTTGCCGTTATCACGTCATATAGGTATCACGGTGGGCGTGTCTATCATCACCGTCATCGTCTCCATGGCAACAGATTGTCTAGGAATAGTATTTACAGTAAATGTAGGTATAAGTTTGAGCTATATCCTTATGCGGTGTTGACGGGTTGATGTAAATATACCTGGTTTGTCTGTTGTTGTCACCCAAGGTCTCGTTTTCCATTGTGACATTGTCATGGTGATATTATTAGGTGATATTGTCATGGTGATATTGTTATGGTGACATTGTCATGGTGATATTGTTATGGTGATATTGTCATGGTGATATTGTTATGGTGATATTGTCATGGTGACATTGTCATGGTGATATCGTCATGGTGATATTGTTATGTCAGTTAGTAATTACATTAGATACATGTATGTTTCAGTTTCAAGATCGTTTAATTCCCGTTTATTCTGAACACCTTTGTACACTGGCCAAATAATTCAGTCTGGGTTACATAGTTTTATCAATTTGAAAGAAAACGTAAATTCATTTGAATGATATTTCTATGGATTATTTTACTTTTTTGTTCAACAGGGAGTGCTGGTAGCCTGTCCCTTGGCTTTTATAATCCCGCCGGTGTGTGTGATGAAGCTTCGCCAGGAACCCCTCCTCAGCAAGAATAACATTGTAGCCATCTTGGTGGCTATATTCGGAACTCTAGTCGTCATTATTGGTGTCGTGATGGCAATTCTGAACCTCTCGGAGGGCATCCAGTGTAGCCATGGTGTTGAGATGGCCTATTGTCAACATCAGTCAATAACACCCACCCCCTTTTCCAATTTTACTACTCCATCAACTAATTTTTGGCTAACACCATCTACGTAAAAATGTTGATCAATATGTAATTTAAATGTTTTATTTTATTCCAGTTTTTGACGTTCTTGTTATTGCTGAAATTTAAATATTTATATGATTTAATTTCACTTAGAAATTAAGATATTTCTTGAATGTATATATAATTTAATTTCACTTCAGGTTTAAGATATTTATTAAATATTTATATAATTTAATTTCACTTCAGGACGTATTTCCGTCTCGGATACCCACGGACGATTGCACTACACTACAATACAGATATTCATGGGTCAGCTCAGTGAAAAGTCCTCGTTTCAATAGGGGCTATTTTTATTTGTTCATCACATTTTCCTATCGGAATTTCAGCCAATCAGATTGAAGATATATTAAACTATAAGGGCTGCATTAACAGAGGCGGCGAGTGGTTTCAAAAAACTGTCTAGAAAATTCGATATCAGCGGCTTTAAATTAGTTCAGCATAATATCATTGCTGTCCTGTTTATCTGACAGTGATGTCGTTCTATCAATCAAAACTGGGAAAAGTCTGTTGTCAGGAATGCGCATTTCAGCCAATGTGGACAATGTAAAATCATCTCGGATAAGCTTATTGACGCAAATTTACACACTAAGCACACCTGGGCTGTTCAGACTGACATTCCAAACACATCGCCGTTATAGGTAATACTCGTTTATACTCCTTTTTCCGAATGGGTTATGATGGTTGATTGCTATTTATAGAGTGACGTCATTGAAGTGCAATCGCGAGTATCCAACGATTCAGAATTCTGAATTCGAAGGGACGTAACTCTAAATTACTTAGAGGTTTTTAATTCTTGATTCGATAATATTATATAACACTGTTACATATTTAGACGTTCGTGTAGTGTTCAATATGGCCCTGCAAAGACAAACAAGTGCTAAAGGTTTAACGTTCGCCGTTCAAAAAATGTGCGCGATCTGGAATTTGCTGTAATACTCCAGTTTCACTCCACTAGTCACAGAGACCTGAGAATTTGTAAAAAGTTAAGCATATCAAGAAAAAAAAACCGTAATAAGCAAGTTCTCTCTGGGCTGTATATTAGACCATTTTCTTAGGAAATCTGTTTTACGTATAACATAATGGGAGTTAATCAGATTTACTTCCCTTTATATACCATACACAATGTGGTTTACTGGTCACGAATTCCATTCAAATGTTTCTATGTTTTCTTATCAAACTCGATGCACGTTATAATTACATTTTCAGAGCACAGAGCGTTCTTTTTTTGTCCGATATGCATGATTTTTATTTTCTAGTAAGAGACTGCAATAGGTTACATACATTTTTGATTTTTTTTTGTCCTACAGTATATTATCATCTCGAGTAATCCTTTAATAAAAACTCAAGGATTGTTCAATATTAAATGTTTGGTGGAAAGTAGAAATTAAATTACTAATCAGTCAATTAAAACCAACTTCGACTTCATAAGCATTGATGACTGTTGTCCGGATCTAATCAGATAACATGTAATGAATGATTTTAGTAACGGAAGCAGAAACTAAAAAATAACAAATTGTATGGTTTTAATTCACATTCGTAGATAAATGTGTGATTATCACTAGGGTAGTCACTGTATTGTAGTTTACATGTCAGCTTCATATGTGATAAAATATCAAATCAGTTATATTATTAACTTTGAAATGCCTCTATAGATTAAATATATATATATATATATTTGAATTAAAATAAAATGGTATGAAATATAGCAAGTGTTCTTGTTGTTTATGTATGTGTATTATAGAAATACAAATTACGAAGGCAGGCGATTTTAACTCGTTTCCAAATTGAAAAAATAATTCCGCGATGGTATACAGAAACTAAGCTGTTCGCTTAAATGACACTAGTTATATAATGATCAGACCGAGACGATTAATTAAAGTTGTGTCAGATCTGATAAAAACATCAATATAAGGATATTCAGTGGTCACTGAGAAGATGGCACCTTTATAATCTATTAAAGATACTGATAGCTTCCGACTATACAGATAACTCTGAAATCTGTCGGATTTTTATATAGTTAATAATCACTTTCTGACCATAGAGATACTTTGAAATCCGTCTGCTAGGTTTTCACGTAAACAATAATCACTCTCCCATTACAAATAACTCAAATCTGCTAGTTTTTTTACAAGAAAATAATATTTATTGACATCACGTTCATAATGACAATGAGCGAAATAGAAAATGATACAATATAGAGAGGATATCGGTGTCTTCAGTAATACCAAATATATTTCACGAGTGGGGCTGATATATTGATATTTTTCACGAGTGAAAAATATCAAAATATTAGCCACGAGTGAAAAATATAAAAACATTCGCCGCACTAGTAGATGTATTTGGTATTACTGAAGTTACTGTTGGATATTCTGTTTATTACATTTTTATAGCAAAAAATACCGGGTCAGCTTTTAGGTTTCACCGTTGTCGTTCTGATTGGTCACTAGTGGAAAATATCACTTTCAAAGAATGAATAATTTTCGATATTTCACTGGTAAAAATTTAATAAATACAAATATATTACTGTGACAAGTGACATAAATATTTGTTAATTGAAACACATTTTAAATGTTAACGTGTCTTCGGATACCTACGCTGTCGTCCTCTGAAGCAAAACAATTATGCTGCTGTACACGAGCGTAACAATGCCAGATTTTGTAATCTCAAATCGATATTGTACACTCAAAATCGATATTGTATACCCAAAATCAATATTGCCTGCCCAAAATCAATATAGCATACCCAAAATCAATATTTCCTACCCAAATCAATATTGTATACCCTAAATCAATATCTTATATCCAAAATCATTACTGCCTACCTAAAATCAATATTCCATACCGAAAATCAATATAGCATACCCAAAATCAATATTACCTACCCAAAATCGATATTGAATACCCAAAATCAATATTGTATACTCAAAATCGATATTGTAAATCCGAACTCAATATTGCCTACCCAAAATCAATATTTCCTACCCAAATCAATGTTGTATACCCTAAATTAATATTGTATAACCAAAATCAATATTTTATACCCAAAATCAATATTTCATACCCAAAATCATTACTGCCTACCTAAAATCAATATTCCATACCGAAAATCAATATTGCCTACCCAAAATCAATATAACCTACCCAAAATCGATATTGAATACCCAAAATCAATAGTGTACACTCAAAATCGATATTGTATATCCGAATTCAATATTGCCTACCCCAAATCAATATTTCCTACCCAAATGATAATAATCAAAAATAATGCGATAGCCTATGTTTGGTTATGAAGTACATGTAATATCTTTTTTGTGTATAATTTTGCAAACTGTATTGATATTGAATTATCACGGATTTACCTCATTACAATGTCTATACAACATGTAGGACTAAATCATTTCATCCCTCTTGAGGGCAAGACACCCGGATTGTCTTTAAACAATGAGCTTACCGAGCAGGTGGTAGCTTCAGAAATATACATGTGTTCTAATGTATTAATTCAAGAATTTGAATTTAAAAAAAAAGAAAAAAAAGATCATCTAAGTGCTCTGATGATTGTATTTTTGTAATGACTGACTACGCATTGCTTGTACTAACATACACACACAACGTTCAATTAAAACAATCGTGACATAGTAACACATGACGAGATGACAAAATCATTAATCAAGAGGATATTTCATGTTTACGCAGTAGCGGGTTTAGTTTTCGGAAGCTGGGTGACCGAATGGTACAGTGGTAACACACTTGCCTTTCAACAATAGCGCTAGGCGGCCGGGGTTCGATTCCCCGATCGGACGTGAAAAAGTATGGGGTCACCTGCCCGACCACGTGGGTTTCCCCGGGTACATTACATCAGTACACTTATCGAGATAAGGAAGTATACAGTAGAAAAGTTCCAGATCTGACCCTCAGTTTTCCAGTTCTGAACTGAATTTCAATATCACCCGCTATTCTTTCCTTCTCAATATCCCTGGTTATACAACGATTAAGCATCTTCGAACGAAAATCTTGAAACATTGACACAAAATACAAACTTGTAAACGTACAATGTACAACTATAGCCAATTTGAAGGTAACCACTATGTAATCGAGGAATTTAATATCTATGTAGAACAGTACGCGATGAAACATATATCACAGTGATTAATTAACAAGGCACAAAAACATTTACTCACTTATGTCATATACAAAAGGAAAATACACAACGGAAATGAATGAAATAGTGATGGAAACTAAACTGCCACTTCGGTTAAGTTGTAGGCAATATTAATTAGTAATAGTATGTATACTAGTGAAGATATTACCCCCACCCGCTACCAGGAGAACACATAAACCAAACAATAGTGACAAACCAATGACGTCACACAATAGTAACGTCAAGTTATGATGACGTCAAATAACACCGAAATATGACGTCACGTTATGATGATGCCAAATAACACCGAAATATGACGTTACGTTATGAAGACGCCAAATAACACCAATATATAACGTCACGTTATGATGACGTCAAATAATACCGAAATATGACGTCACCTTATGATGACGTCAAATAACAACAAAATGAAAAGTGTAAATCCAATAGCAGAATGCGTTTTTCTCAAAACATTACACTTAGCAACATAAGTATGTAAAAGAAAAGATTTTGACATCCTGAAAACAACTATCGTCATTGTTTTGAGATGACCACTCATCATGAAAATATAAATATAAAATATAAACGGACTATACACGTGTACGTGTCTCCATCACATCTGATCAGCGTCACTCTACAGACACTCGGACGGACTGTCTCCATCACATCTGATCAGCGTCACTCTACAGACACTCGGACGGACTGTCTCCATCACATCTGATCAGCGTTACTCTACAGACACTCGGACGGACCGTCTCCATCACATCTGATCAGCGTCACTCTACAGACACTCGGACGGACTGTCTCCATCACATCTGATCAGCGTCACTCTACAGACACTCGGACGGACTGTCTCCATCACATCTGATCAGCGTCACTCTACAGACACTTGGACGGACCGTCTCCATCACATCTGATCAGCGTCACTCTACAGACACTCGGACGGACTGTCTCCATCACATCTGATCAGTGTCAATCTACAGACACTCGGACGGATTGTCTCCCATCACATCGGATCAGCGTCACTCTACAGACACTCGGACGGACTATACATGTCTCCATCACATCTGATCAGTGTCACTCTACAGACACTCGGACGGACTGTCTCCATCACATCTGATCAGCGTCAATCTACAGACACTCGGACGGACTGTCTCCATCACATCTGATCAGCGTCAATCTACAGACACTCGGACGGACTGTCTCCATCACATCTGATCAGCGTCACTCTACAGACACTCGGACGGACTGTCTCCATCACATCTGATCAGTGTCACTTTACAGACACGCGGACGGACTGTCTCCATCACATCTGATCAGCGTCACACTTCAGCGTCTAACTGTGTCCAAAACATCGGTTATGTTTTGTATGGCCCCAGTTTATTACCATTAATTGGAGTTTGTATGTTCAGCTGGGAGAAATGGTCACCTGACGTCGAACAGGGGGGTGGTAAATACTTATATATCATTTTCACGTGTAATCATGAAACAATCTTACAGGGCATGTTTTATGATTTAGACAGAAAATTGGTGTTTTATCTTTTCGTTTCTACACTGTGATTCATACACTTATTTTGAAGAATACACTGTACTCGTTCTGCGATTCGTAAAAAGTCGCTCCTAAACTTACATCATTGAATCAAAGCAGTTTGAGATCGACTCCGCCATATGTAATATACGTTCAGGTCTGACCATATTGTACCTCCTCTTGCGTATACATCCACAGAAAAGCCATATTAATTCTATTTCAACATCGACTTTATAAATCTGCCATATTACCTCTCTATTTTGATTGAATCGTCCATCTTCGAGCGAATATATAAACGAAATAAATATACAATTAAGTCACAGCTAGTATTATAGAAATAAACGTATATACAAACTCTGACCGACCAGCTGGTCGTACAGATCACACATTAACACAAATCAAGGTAGATAACTCGTAATCTACAGAAAGTTTTCCATAAAAGTACTGACTAATTGATATTGGCAGATTCGACAAATGTTTGATCATTAACACGATGTTTTACCTGATTTTTTCCTTGTAAATAACAGGTTTTTTTTTTTATTTCTGTGATGATTATATTTGTTATACACTATTTTTGAATACATACTGCACTAAATTATCGACATTATCTCTACAGACATAATAGAAAAATACATGATTTCGCGAACGTTAATCAAAATAATAACTTTTAAATTCACGAATTTTGGGCTATACGGTCATGGACTGTGCAAGACTACTATATTGGTAACCGGTGATGAATATTCGTGAATATAAAGCGGATTAATAACTATCTGACAGACTGCCTCTACAGTGTATTGCCAAAAATTGGAGTATCCAGAACATGTGTGATCGGATACTGCCATTTCGAAGTTCACAACCCTGAAAGTTCAGATTCAATATCCACAGCTGAACGAACAGACTGCATTTCTCAAGCTGACTACAGAGATTCAAATTCCCCAGCTGAACAATGCAGACTAAAAATCCACAGCTGAACGTACAAACTCAAAATCCACAGCTGAACGTACAGTTCGTTCTGTCTGACATTATTAAGAATTATCTCTACAAACAACGTTGAAGGAACGCCTCGGGATTTTTCTTTACGTTGTGTGTAGCTGCATCAGCAGTATAAATAACGTTGATAGAACGCCTCGGGGTTTTTCTTTACGTCGTGTGTATCTGCATCATCAGTATAAATAACGTTGATAGAAAGCCTCGGGGTTTTTCTTTACGTTGTGTGAAGCTGCATCATCAGTATAAATAACGTTGATAGAAAGCCTCGGGGTTTTTCTTTACGTCGTGTGTATCTGCATCATCAGTATAAATAACGTTGATAGAACGCCTCGGGGTTTTTCTTTACGTCGTGTATAGCTCTTTCATTCTGTTTGTCGACATTTACACCACTGTGCCAGTCTGATGAACTGAAATTTGTCCGATGAGATGACGACCCCGTGGGATAGTCCATTTCCGGTAACCGAGTTTGTTTGTACGGTGGTCTGGTCGGCTGACCATAACTTTCCGTGTTCATGTTACTGTAGTGGTAATCGGGCGAAGCGCGGTCATAGTAAGCATCGTCATTTAGAGCCGCGCTTTGTTTGAACGGTTGCCGAAGTGGCTTTTCCTGACTCTGGTTCCGGTTATCATATTTTGGACTGTATGAGTCTCGACTCCGCTTTGATATCGGCGTCTGTGACGTTTTTGTGCTTCCTACGTCAGACGAACTACCGTTACACATCTCCATCCATGGTCCGACGGGCTTTCGTTTCGACTTGGCCTTTTCGTCCTTTGAACCACAGCAGCAGTTCCACAATATACAACACAGGATGATTCCGCCCACAATAGAACCAAACCCGACAGCCAGTCCTATGATAGCGTCCTGTTCTAGTTTCACCATCTGTAAAACATAAAAATGAAATATTTAAAACGATATCACGCGTTATGATTTTTCACAATCAAAGGAAAAGACGAAATTATATTAATTAAGGAGACGTATTAAATTGGTAAGTTAGGTCGATTATTAATGGATAAACACAAGACACGCAGGTTAGTATAGCACCTATGATATGAATTTAGTAATAGAGGGAACTACATCATCAAGTGGTTTCGTCCCTCTAAGACTCATCGGTGATGTTGGGGACATCATACAGCTATGTCGTCCCTCAATGACTCATCAGTGATGCTAGATACTTCATACAGCTGTTTCGTCCGTCCGTATCATAACAAAATACTACAGACATTGGATACTTAATGTAATGGATGTAAGTAGAGAAAGCAGGGATATTACTATCAAGAAATGGAAAATTAACAACAGAAAAATTGAAATCATCACTTTTATCGCACAGTTTGGTTGTACGCTGTTCTTTTATACGTTTAAAGAAATATCGAGGTCACCAGCTGATGTTGAAGAATCTGTATAATGTCCTTGATTCCAAGTTCTACGATTTGGTTTGGTTTATTTTTGTTTAATGTCATATTAACAGCCAGGGTCATTTAAGGACGTGTCAGGTTTGGAGGTGGAGGAAAGCCAGAGTACCCGGAGAAAAACCACCGGCCTACGGTCAGTACCTGGCAACTGCCCCACGTAGGTTTCGAACTCGCAACCCAGAGGTGGAGGGCTAGTGATAAAGTGTCGGGACACCTTAACCACTCGACCACCGCGGCCCGCCCCTACGAGGTATCGATATGAACAAATGCACCTATACGTGATAAAGATAAAATACAATGTACGAAAGCATCAATAGATTTGTCAGTATTACATACAAGGTAAACCACATCACAGCGTTGGCATACTGACTGGTGATAAATCCTCAGTGTAATCTATACCACATCTCCCTACAATGTACGGACACCAAACAGCCTGTGTAAACTGTCATAGTGGGGCCGTGACTCCGGGCCACGACTCCGGGCCACGTGGTCAAAGGTGAGACACTTTGTACATTAAGATCTCAAATGTTTTAGAACCAGTGGTACCTTGGATGTCTCTGGCAAACATGTAACAAAACTGTATTTCGAGCTATTTAATAAGATGCAACCATGAAATCAGGAAAAGTATTAATAAAAAATATTGTGTTAACGTGTTTACTTTTTATTCACAAATTATGGTGTTTATTTATAAGACATCATTTGAATGGGGAACTGTTTTACAATGTACTGCGTCTCTAGAAATACTACGTGTAGAGAACAATGAAACGAGAGAATCAGATGTAATGCCACTTTTTAACTTATTAACAATTTATTGTGTGTCATGTCAAACAAATAATTAAATTAACCTATAGATTAGGATGTAGGAGATGCATTTTAAGTTGCTGGTGGCACCCGGAGCGAAAGCTCTGTCTGTAGAATTAAGACATCAGTACAATGTTACTAGGGAGCTTACAACATAACCCCGCGTGAATATACACCAATGTCGATATAATCAATTATTTCAGAAATTATGAATTACGAAAAAAACCGACCGTGCATAAAACGTCCGGTGTGACAGGTTCTTAATCAATGTTACATCCGGCCCACGTGATCCTATCCGTATTGTGCCGACCCCGAGGTACATGTCATTTCATCGATAAGAATATTACAGAAAGCCCCCCCCATCAAACTGTGAACGTCAGCAAAGATTTCTACAGAAAAATCTAGTTAGCTAATTGAGGATATCTACTTCAAACATTAGTAATCAATATTACCACAGACGGCAAGATACACGCACGTCTGCGAACAGGAAACGTCAGGGTGGGGGAAACGCTTGCTACAAGATGCTCTAGATCTGGGACGCTTGTGTTAAGTGGAATTGGTCAGCGAGAGAGACTTAATGTGTCCAAGCATTCAGCCATACCAAGACAGTTATTGTAAACAATATAAGATACGTAGTAGTCCGTTTTCAACTTAATGGGTGACTATTCCTACCCTTAACTTGCAGGCCGTTTTCAATATTTGTTTGTTTGTTTAGGTTTTACGGCCCATCGAGAGTTATGGTCATTTAGGGCCAAACAAAATACTATTAATTTATTTCAGTTTAAAAACAGATAAAAACATTTTAAAAAATGTTCGTATAGTATATTTAAATCACAATGGAGAGTAAGGTAAAAGGACATCAAATTCTATTTCTTTCAAATACATAATTTGTAGCTAAATAGTGCTTTCGAATCCACGGAATTGAAAAGAGTTTCCAAATCGGAGACTCGAAAGAATTTATCACGAATGTGCTTTAAATCGGGACATTCTATTATAAATTGCTCTACTGTGAATTGAGCGTCGCATCCACTGATTGGTGGATCTTCTCTTTTTAAAAGGAACGGATGCGTAGGATATGTGTGCCCGGTACGGAGCCGAGAAAGAACAATTTCCTCTCTACGATCTTTCTAACTTGAAGTTGATGTTGATGTTTAAGTTTCGGTTGTACTTTAAAGAAGTTAATTGTTGGTCTCGAGAAACCAGCGTTGCTGCCATTTACTTCGAATGTCAGTACAAGTGACAGGTTTGAAATCTGTATATGGTATTTTTTTATTTGTCTGTTGTAGATTTAAAGCATATTTTGCTTGTCGGTCAACAAGTTCGTTGCCTTTAACTCCGACATGGTTCGTAATGTAATGAAATGTTATTTTGCATTTTTTTTCCGATATGAAATATTCGGAAGACATGATTTTGTACGGGTTATTTTTAGGATCCTCTGAAGGACAGACATAGAGGCGGAACGAATCATTGCCATTTTTATGCGGTGTTTATCGATATAGTCGAGGGCCAAACCGATGACACATGCTTCCACAGAGAAAATAAAGGCACCATCTGGTAGACGGATTGAAGAACAATGATGATCAGTGTAGCATGCTGCTGAGACCTTTTCACCATCTTTTGAGCCATCAGTGTAAATCTGAACATGATTGGGAAAATCTGCAATGCACTCCCGAAAGTATTTGTGTTCTTCGGGTAATACACTCGACTTTACCCTCTCATGTAGAGTAAGGTTAATATGAGGTGTTTCGACAAGCCATGGCGGTACATCCGATACGGTGTACTCGGCTATGTTGTCTAACATCAAGTTCCTGTAGAAAGTTTGAGATTCCGATGCTAAATGTTGGTAAGACTTTTTGGTTTTGAGCGAATATATGTCGGTATTGCGGATTGACAACAAGATTAAGAGCAGGTCTCTTCGGGTTTGACTTCAATTCGGCGGCATATTGTATACCCAGTTTTTCCTTCGGTCATTTAAAGATGATTCAATTGCCTCTACATAAAGGCACTACACTGGTGTTGTTCGAAAAGCACCAAGTGCTAGATGTAATCCTTGATTTAGGATAGGATCCAACATCTGCAGGTAAGAATTGCGTGCCGATCCATAAACGATGGAGCTATAGTCGAGGTTTGATCCCATAAGTACCCTATAAATACGCAAAAGCATCCCACGGTCCCCACCCCAGTCAGCATGGGAAAGCACACGTAAAGTGTTCATTGCCTTCGAGCACTCATCCTTCAGGTATTTTATATGTGGAATATGTGAAGTTTCGAATCGAAAATAAGTCAGAAGAATTTAGTCTGCTCGACAACTTGAAGTTTGCTACCATTTAATGTTAGATCTGGATCATTATGTGGTTTTCGTTTTTGACAGAAGTGTATACAGACAGTTTTTGATCTGGACAATCTGAAGCCGTTTTCATCTGCCCATGTTTGTAGTTTGCCTAAACATTGTTGAAGTTGTCTTTCTATCGTGTGCATGTTCTTTAGCAGATCAGGAAGTCATCAACGAAAAGAGATCCTTCAGTTGACTTACCGAGACATTTAGTTATACTGTTGATTTTCAGACCGAAACGAGTTACGGAAAGCATCCCATTCGGATCATGAGGAGCTCCTATTTCCTGTTTGGCTATTTCGGAATAACCAACGCGAACTTTAAAATGTCTTTCAGATTTGTAATTTAAAATGAATTTTGGGAGATTCCCACGTGCACCAATTTCATGCAGGTCTTTCATAATACCATATTGTCATGTAGTATCGTATGCTTTCTCCAGATAAAACAACACAGATACAAGATATTCTTTCTCGAAAGAAGGTTTCTAATCTGACTAGATGGTGTACCGTTCCTCTGACGCTTCTCAATCCGCTTTAGAGTGGACTGTGGACTCAAAAAATCATTGTCCGTATCCTTTAACTGCAGACCGTTTTCAACGTAATGGATGACTTTTATTACCCTGAAGTTATGGTCCGTTTTCGACATAATATGTCGAGAATATTCATTTCGAACTGAATTTGCCTCAACCATAACTAACAAGATAGTTAAAAATTTGTATAAACACGCAGGCCAAATAAAAAGTAGCTTTTCACTGTTAGATAATTATGGATTTTTATAAATCGTAATTATGTCTTTGTCGTTATCCGTACAGCGTGCGTGAGTCTGAGGACCGAGGATTACAGACGATGTCATTATGCATCATTGACGAAACATGTTACAGGTACACGGCATATCCATCAGATTAAACTACTGCCTTGGTATCTATACTCGCATTCTATAAACAATGCGGTACCTTCACATGTTGGAAACTGAACATTGTTTGTGTATTTAATATGAGTAGACATCATTAATTATCTTGTATTTTTAATTATCCTCTGCCATACCAAACATATTCATCATTTGTAAAAAAAAAAACCCCACTTATCCAATTATCGACCTTTTTGGACACCAGTTATTATATACAGACGCTATTTCAGGCAGTGTTATCGAGAAATCAACGTTACTACGCAGTAAAGACCTGGTCTGTTGTTTATATACAGTGTAGATCTCCCCTGGTCTGTTGTTTATATACAGTGTAGATCTCCCCTGGTCCTTGTCTGTTGTTTATATACAGTGTAGATATCCCCTGGTCCGTTGTTTATATAGTGTAGATCTCCCCTGGTCATGGTCCGTTGTTTATATACAGTGTAGATCTCCCCTGGTCATGGTCTGTTGTTTATATACAGTGTAGATCTCCCCTGGTCTGTTGTTTATATACAGTGTAGGTCTCCCCTGGTCATGGTCCGTTGTTTATTTACAGTGTAGACTTACACTAGTCCTGGTCCGTTGTTTATATACAGTGTAGATATCCCCTGGTCCTGATATGTTGTTTATATACAATGTAGATCTCCCCTGGTCTGTTGTTTATATACAGTGTAGATCTCCCCTGGTCCTTGTCTGTTGTTTATATACAGTATAGACTTACACTAGTCCTGGTCTGTTGTTTATATACAGTGTAGATATCCCCTGGTTCTTGTATGTTGTTTATATACAATGTAGATCTCCCCTGGTCCTTGTCTGTTGTTTATATACAATGTAGATCTCCCCTGGTCCTGGTCTGTTGTTTATATACAGTGTAGATCTCCCCTTGTATGTTGTTTATATATAGTGTGTATATCCCCTGGTCTGTTGTTTATATACAGTATAGATCTCCCCTGGTCCTGGTCTGTTGTTTATATACAGTGTAGACTTACTCTAGTCCTGGTCTGTTGTTTATATACAGTGTAGATCTCCCCTGGTCCTTGTCTGTTGTTTATATACAGTGTAGACTTACACTAGTCCTTGTCTGTTGTTTATATACAGTGTAGATATCCCCTGGTCCTGGTCTGTTGTTTATATACAGTGTAGACTTACACTAGTCCTTGTCTGTTGTTTATATACAGTGTAGACCTCCCCTGGTCTGTTGTTTATATACAGTGTAGAACTCTCCTGGTCATGGTCCGTTGTTTATATACAGTGTAGATCTCCCCTGGCCTGATGTTTATATTGTACAGTGTAGATCTCCCCTGGTCCTGGTATGTTGTTTATATACAGTGTAGAACTCCCCTGGTCATGGTCCGTTGTTTATATACAGTGTAGAACTCCCCTGGTCATGGTCCGTTGTTTATATACAGTATAGAACTCCCCTGGTCCTGGTATGTTGTTTATATACAGTGTAGATCTCCCCTGGTCCTGGTCCGTTGTTTATATACAGTGTAGATATCCCCTGGTCCTGGTCCGTTGTTTACATACAGTGTAGATATCCCCTGGTCCTGGTCTGTTGTTTATATACAGTGTAGATCTCCCCTGGTCCTGGTCCGTTGTTTATATACAGTGTAGATCTCCCCTCGTATGTTGTTTATATACAGTGTAGATCTCCCCTTGTCCTGGTCTGTTGTTTATATACAGTATAGAACTGCCCTGGTCCTGGTTGGTTGTTTATATACAGTATAGAACTGCCCTGGTCCTGGTCTGTTGTTTATATACAGTGTAGACTTACACTAGTCCTGGTCTGTTGTTTATATACAGTGTAGATCTCCCCTGGTCCTTGTCTTTTGTTTAAACCGTCTGATAAATTGAGGGAAGTTTGTTAATTGTATCGATGCTTTTCATCTCTATGTATTAAGTAGTTAAACGACCAATGCCCGACAGCGTTCGTGTCCTGTCGTTAAAAGCCTGAAAATGACACAGTCACGAATTACTCGTTATACGGGACATGTTGATATCACGAGAACAGAGACCTACATAACTATCTATCTATAGGTCCCTGATGAGTAGAATAAAAAGGTTGATGCTTTCCAGAGCTATACCTAGCACTTCTGATGGATGTGTTCAGTGGCCACAACCAATAATCATTGAAAAGTTAGATATTCGTGACATAACATCTATCTCCAGGCAGTTGGACGATATTTCAAGGACGACGCAACTAGTCGTATTACAACATAGTGAACACATTGTTATTTCTTTTCAATCTGTGACATCAAGCTCACGAACGCGTTTTTCTCTGACCGTTTGAAACAAACATTACAGCAACCTGGACATACTGTAACCAACAAAGATGGCAGTCGACACTGTCGATGGTAAAATGCTGACAACCTTTTAGACAGCACAGATTCCATAAACACTAAACGTTTATTTGTCGAGGTATGCGTGTCAAGAAGGCCATTTATATAAGAAATCTTCACTATTTCCCAAAGAAGTGACATCAGTGAAATGAAGACAGCACATTTATTATCTAACCTTACAAAATACCAAGTAAGCAATATACATTCTCCATTAACAGTCACTGTAACAACATTATCCAAGTAGTGAATTTATCTAGTGTCCGTAGATAGTTTGGTGAATAACTACTGTATATATAAATATTTAGCACTCTGATATGTATTCAATACATGACTGTGATGAAAGATTATACATGTACATTCCTAATGAACCTCACCATTCGTAATTGTCTATCAGGTGATATTGGTTCAAAATTTTGCATCAACACATTCAATCAATACAAAAATAACACTAGTATTTTAGTTTATCTCAATATAGAACAATCAATTAAAAAGCAATAATATAGTATTTAATTTATCTCAATATACATGTACATTAATCAATACAAAAACAATACTATAGTATTTTAGTTTATCTTAATATACATGTACAGTATATAATACTATAGTATTTTAGTTTATCTTAATATACATGTACAGTATATAATACTATAGTATTTTAGGTTATGTTAATATACATCAACCAATGAAAAAGAACATTTTTCCTCGGTCAATACATTTTCTTAGATTGATATCACCATGTGTCAACCTCATTGATATTTTGTATATGTAGTGTTATTAGATATACATTGTATACATGTATATCTTAGATTTATATTATTATTGTTATGTAAATGTAGTACATGTTTGAAATAGGCTATAATTATCCCTATAATTTTACCTTAAATGTATTATATTTTCGAAAAAGGGTCATAGAGAATGTTTCTATGACGAAACAAAAAGGCATATGCAGCTCGCACACCGCTGAAGTCGTGGTTAAATGATCATATCTGTTGATGGAACGTTTTACAATACAAAATCAAACCGAATCCACAAGGGTGATTATTCAAATATTAATACAAAGCCATGCATCAATGATCATATCTGTTGATGGAACGTTTTACAATACAAAATCAAACCGAATCCACAAGGGTGATTATTCAAATATTAACACAAAGCCATGCATCAATGATCATAGCTGTTGATAAGACTTTTAACAATACACATGAGAGGCCGCCCTTAAATGACCATATCTGTTGTCGGACGTTGATCAACCAAAATTCGAGATTATAATCATAAATACAGCTATATGCCTACATGTACCTCTACAAGGCATGCCCTGCTGGGAGGTCTTAGGAACTGAACCTGCTGCCCCCATTACACGATCGTAAAATAAAACTATATTTGGGATATTATTGTTTTCTCTTCTTTCTAAATAACGTAACCATATCAGTTCATAGGACGTTTAACAATATAAAATCAAACCAAATATACGAGGGAGACTGTGCAAATATTAACATAGTTCTCCATTATTCCTAAAACTAGCAGACAAAACCTTAGTTTGTTGTGATGAGTACATTTTATCGTCGGCCACTTCAATAGAATCAGTCCATTCAAGTGAGAGGAGGACAGGAAGTTCCCAATTCCTGTAAAGTAGTCGGCCTCCACGGGAACATGAATCAAAGTGTTTCAATATGATAACACCGCATAATGTTAGTCTATATTACTACAGAACACTTCCCTCGCATACTGTCCAACAGATGGACATTGATAAAAACGATTACAAGGGTTACACAAGATCTGTCCAACAGATGGACATTGATAAAAATTATCACAAGGGTTACACAATATCTGTCCAACAGATGGACATTGATAAAAATTATTACAAGGGTTACACAAGATCTGTCCAACAGATGGACATTGATAAAAACTATCACAAGGGTTACACAAGATCTGTCCAACAGATGGACATTAATAAAAACGATTACAAGGGTCACACAAGATCTGTCCAACAGACGGACATTGATAAAAACGATTACATGGGGAACACAAGATCTGTCCAACAGATGGACATTGATAAAAACGATTACAAGGGTTACACAAGATCTGTCCAACAGATAGACATTGATAAAAATTATTACAAGGGTCACAAGATCTGTCCAACAGATGGACATTGATAAAAACGATTACAAGGGTTACACAATATCTGTCCAACAGATGGACATTGATAAAAAATATTACAAGGGTCACACAAGATCTGTCCAACAGATGGACATTGATAAAAACTATTACAAGGGTTATACAAGATCTGTCCAACAGATGGACATTGATAAAAATTATTACAAGGGTTACACAAGATCTGTCCAACAGATAGACATTTATAAAAACGATTACATGGGGAACACAAGATCTGTCTGGAGGTGACTCTTTTTCGCAAGTACAATAGAAAATATTTCTAAATGTTTGTTATATACTTTAGCATGGTAGTGAAAATTAACTTGAATATGTTTTTATAATTGTGAACTCATAACACAAAAATACGGACTGCATTCTAAATATACCGCGAAACTACTTAACACAATCCCTGTGAAAACAAATCAACTTTTGGTGATCGACTCTTTTTCTCTTAGAAGTTATAACGCCTCTGTATCAGACAATTAAATGCAGTGTTATAAAACCATTTTCTTTACTTTTTGTGCTGATAACACTTTTTTTCTCAATCAAATGAGAACATACAAAATAAAGTTATTTCAGAATCGACAGCTATCCGCAGACACATCTACTTTGACAGATACTGACTTAGCCCTTCTGGTAACATCTGGCTCATCTTTCACACACTGAGCTAAGGTGTTGTAAACACTAAGGCTGCTACTATTCTAACGAGTGTCTTCATGACATTAATGAAATTGGTTGAGGCAAGTTGTTGATTGAATCATGTGTGATATGACTCCACTACTCATCTGGATTTAGTACCAGGTTTTGAATAAGACGGCATCTTTGTTGTCAAAGCAAGTGATTCCAAATCTGGCAAAACTTCCCTCGATCAACAACGACTTTGTCATCTTTCCCCAGCCAGGAGAGACTATCCATGATGGCTTTTGTAATCTTCGCATCATTATCGCCTCCACGAAAAGACCCTACTGTGTCCAGAATGAAACCATTCGACAGGATTATGCCCATGAACTTCAAATAGTTCCGCGCTTCTGGCAACAGTCGGAGATTCTCTTGAGGCTGTGTCAGAGCTCATGGATAAAGATGTACCGTCAAATATGACAGTCGCCTGCTTGCCAAAAATGCTTCGGAGAATACTGTGGTGTACTCAAGAATGTTTCTCTCGTAAGATGTTCACGTCCAAGGAACAATGGACCAATAGTCATGCCTCAGCGTTTACTATGGAATGGAAAAAAATCGATATACTGGAAAATGACGTTAAAAAGTGTTGAACACTGTTTCCAGGATTTGTCTATCTACACTTTTACACAGAACAACAGCAGTGCATCTTCGTGGTTTGAAGCGTAAATATCAGTGTCAATAGAGTTTTTCCAGCCTCTCCATGCTTTACAATGTGCGTCATCCAGAGAGGGGAAACGCAGAGTAAAGGGAGACCGGAAGGTAGCCGAGAAGTTAACATTTCATCAGAGAGAATTCCAACATTAGAGTTAAGATCTTTCCCTATCAGATGATATGAACAAATAGATGAGGACCGAAGACACCACACGTTGAGAAGATAGATGAGTTGCTGTTTTGCGCGGTTGGGCAAAATGGTCGAGTTTTGATTGAAACTAATCCTACATAATCCATATTTGGCGTGTGAAGACTGGCTATAACATAGTTCATCCAAGTTTCATCACCAACACCAACGTTTTGATCTTCAGATCGCGGCTTTCGCTTCTGGTATTTCTTGAAACACTTCGTATACGTCAATGCCTTGATCATCAGTACAATTATTGTCATCTCCTTTAAAAACATCAATCAACCAATTGTGCTTGGGAAGTCTGTTTCTAGCCGATTTCTTGGTTTTAATGCGTCTCCTAAAAAAACCGCACCTTCGCCCCGATATCTATAGAATGGTAGTATAATGGTTGTTTTAAAGTCTCAGTCAGATGCGATTTTGTAATTAAGATAGAAACGCTTTAATATCATAATTCAAATCATAGACAAAGAAACTGTTTAAAGGAGGAAAATGTAAAAAAAAAAAATGTAATATCAAAAGACCAATGAGATTGGGGTTTATTGAGTATATTGAAACAAGATTTGTTTAGTCACTATTTGCCGACTAATAAATCATATTAAACGTCTTAATTGTAATTAACAACGATGTTCATTAAAGGACGTGGCCTACCATGTCAGTATTATTTGTATGCCAAAAATCAACACTTTGCATAAATGGTAAAGTTTTGATCTTTTGGCAGGAAACGGGTCAGTAACAAAGCTCTCGCTACATGTAAATACTTATGAATGGACTAATTAAAGACAATCAAATTGCCATTTGTACGCAATTTTTTTTTTCTTCATAAGATGCGTAAAACAAAATACTATCGGCGAATACTTACCGTTTTAGCATTTTGGTATTAAGTAAATGGTTCAATTTCGTTAAAACAAATAATTGTTTTATGCATTTTGTGATCATCTGCGTTCTTAGTGTGATCATTTAGTTACGTAATTAGTTAATTAGACAAGTGCATCATTGATTAATTTGTAGTGTATTCCCATGGGAACAAACTTTGATGGCAGAGAGCAATTCTCCGGTGAGTGGTTTCTTAGTGTAAAAAAATCGTTAGGCCGACCCCTATGGGAAATCGACATTGCTGCAATACCCACATGTGTACTTCTTCTCTTTGAACATTTTCAATGGTCTCTATGAAAATCTTTATTGCTATTGGTAGTTTGCCCTTGTTTTCTTATTTTGAGTTGGAATGGTTTTGTTATTTTTGACGATATTCTTTGTTGCTTTGGGAAAAAGCGACAAATCATTCGTTCAGAAAAATACTCATTAAATCTTTTTGATATTGATCACGTCATGGAATATTCATATATGTTTAATCCGAGAAAATATATTTAAAAACAAAAAACAAACAAACAAACAAACCGAAACAGGGTCCAATTTTGCTTAACGAACTACACTCGTTTGTACATCATAGCAATATTGACAAACAAAAATGAGAAAACAGCGTCATGGACACAGTTCTTAGAGGGCATCAGAATATATTTCAGCGTTAAACGTTAGATACGATATTAAATTATTATTAATAATTATCATTTTCTCACGTAAAGCAATAATATTATTAATAAATCAATATATTATTAACAATAAATTATTTTTCTAAAAATAGTTAAATGGAAAACACTGTCCATGGATGCAGGTAGAAATAAAAAGTTTCTTCTCCCTCTTTTAAAAGATATCAAATTGTATGTATACTAAATTCTTTTCATCAGAAACAAAATTCTCCAGGGTTAGGATCCACACATGTAATGGTTGACGTTTTGCGATATTTTTGATAATGTTTAATCCACTGATATCAAGAGCAGGTGCCCGTCATAGCTGATAATAAACAAACTCATTGTTGAAACCAAAGCGACCGGTCGTTAATCATGTTGTACAAGGGGTTACCATCCGTGTCACATGTCTGGGTGAAAACATACGTTTTGCTTAAAAAAAATGATAAAACCGCAACCATGTTTAATTTCTGAAAACCCCATTACGATAAAATACGTCACCGATGTACCTACAGCCTTCGTAGTGTACTCGGAGTCATTGATTTTGGGACCCAGATGGAAAATTACTTGCCAAATCATTTATTTATAGTCTGTTATTTGCAATATAACTTATCGCATTACAAAACATGTTATACTTTATTGAAAAGAGCATTGTACTTTATCACTGTCAGAGTTTTGTAGACCTAATTTTTGCACATAAACACAGTCTGTTGATGATATTAGGCGCATTGATCTTGTTAAAATGCTCGTGTTAACGTGGAATAATTGAAACATTACAAAAAGACGAGTGAAGCGAGACTCTCCATGCTTCATCGTTGAATCTACAAGCTACATTATTGCATATCCGTGTTTTCAAGTGGTAATTATATTTCTAATATTAATGACACCAGCTTGTTGAAACGTAAATTATAAATTATAAGTATAGGTATGATACATGATACCACTACTAAACGTATTGTTTAAAGTGACTGTCACGCACTGCAGTGTATACAGACACTAATTATAATTATATTGGGGGGGGGGGGGGGGAGGGGGCGAATAGACTGATGGGGCTTTACTATGGAACGCTGACAGGGTCAAAATTCGAACTGCTTCTTTTCTTATTTGCTATTCCTCATTCATAATGCTTATATTTCATTCTAATTATAGTTATTCTAACGTGATGTTTGTTGTTAGCGATACTGCTTCATTGTCTGTATCTACTTTGTATTCCCGTTTGCCCTAGTCCATACTTCCTTATGATATAACGCTGTATATCGTTGCTTTATAGCGTTGCTATTGTCGCGTTATAATAATAATGATGATGACACAAAGTCCATTATGCGTTTTATTGTTGGGAGGATGCTTACAAGATTGCGTTCGCGTTTAAAGTATACACTCAATTTGTAACAAATATAACAACGTATAGATGTCCTTATGGAGTCAACCCATAACAACTGAGGAAAACACAATGTATTGGAACTACTGAAAGAGAACAGTTTATTATTATTTAACAATTGCGATAGTTATCAATAAGGGCAATTGTTTACATCCAATTATGCGTTAAAATAATTTCCTAATTGAGCCATGGTGAGACAAGAAATATTCGTAACTGGTTTTATTTACACGGAACATTTTAGAGACATGTCAACTAATTGATTCAGTATCCTTAATGGGAATTTTGCACGAAAGACTCAAAGAATATCAGCAATTTTTACTACAGATTGAAGAGATAAAATGAAAAAAAAAAAAATTGACCATACAATAGTTACATTGTACCTCCTCTCCGACTCGTTAGTGATGCTAAGTATGTAAAGTCTTGATACGTACGATTGGCTTGGTTTTGACTATCTACAGCTATGGTCATTTAAAAGGACAGCTTCTCCTGTTTGTATGTGTGAGTTGTGGGAGACTGAGGTACATTCGTGTTGATGGCGGCTTTATAGTGCTACCTCACTGAAACACACTGCCAAAGAAACCCAGCAGGACACCTCACCCGGTCACATGATACTGAAAACGGGCGAACCAGTCGTCCCACTCCCAAAATGCTGAGCGCTAAGCAGGATTAAAAACTACCATTTCCGTATACTGTTTCGTCTCGGCCAGGGGACAGGACCCGAAGCTTTTTGAGGGGCAAACATTTAACTAAAGTTCAAAAACTGTATACATAGGGGGCGACGAAGGAAACTAAAAATGGGCCGACATAATTATATGACGTCCTCAGGGTGTAATTTGTTATACAAATAAAACGAGGACCTAAAACTTTGGAGAGTGATAATAACGTAATCGTGGTATTGTATGGAATATACAACATCAACTTCTTGTTTCAAATTTTCATAATTCCATATCTGTCAACATTACATCTTCACGGTTGATTTTCCTACATTTTACTTCCTTTCTCGATTTAAACACATGTTTGGTCCCTGTAGCCACAGAAGGCTCATAAACGGACAAAACTGATGTGTTATTAATCAATTCTAAACGTGCGAAAATGAATGTCTGCTGTTTTTTAAGGACGGAATGCGTTTTCGACATTAGACTCCATATTAAAACTATAAAACACACCGCCATGATGAGCTGAATTATATCTACCCGCTAGTTGTGGTATATAGTCTATTGTCTGATAATGGCCACATTTTGGTATTGTAATGTAAATATACCTATCGGTAAAGATAAGACGGAATCGATATCGTTTCCCTCTATATGTTGGCTAGGAGACGGTTAGAGGATGAGGTTGTCACTACCAGTGTGTAATATTGACACCTAGTTTCTATTATATGTCAAGGCATTGTCTTTTCAAAAATCGTTATCACCGACCGGAAGTACTATATGGCGACTTTACAGTTTGTGTTGTCAATTAAAGCCCCCACAGTGTATCCCATATCATATGTAGGTTGTGCTCTTCCATCGCTTCAACATGACAATACATTTTTTTTTTCAATTAAATCAACTCACATACTGAAATACAATGTACACTTGTATTACACCACACATACTGAAATACAATGTACACTTGTATTACACCACACATACTGAAATACAATGTACACTTGTATTACACAACACATACTGAAATACAATGTACACTTGTATTACACCACACATACTGTAATACAATGTACACTTGTATTACACCACACATACTGTAATACAATGTACACTTGTATTACACCACACATACTGTAATACAATGTACACTTGTATTACACAACACATACTTAGATACATTGGTATTTCACCACACAAAATGAAAACATTTAAAAAATTAAAAATTTAGACTTTACAACAACCTAAGTGTCCCATTCACATCGGTGTTAAATCAACACACCCGAAAGAATGCATTTATCGCAATATTCACTCAGTTTTTTAAATATAAAATACATTGTAACTCTATTTAGATAATATGTTTAGTCCACGATTTTTAGGCTTGCAAATCGCGTAGCGTATTGCTGCAAGCTCGATCTAAAATCACGTGACAGAGATGATTGTAAGCAACTCTTTTTATGGTAGGAAAGCCAGGTGTGTATCAATCGGAACCCCTCGTCATTTTCTCCGAAACTGTCAGACGGAGGCGAGGTGTTCCGATTGGGTGTGTATCTGATCGTGAAAAGTTAGAGTTCCGGGGAAATTGCTGGAATTGAAGGCGCGATTCCTATAAAACGCCGGCTTAAGGCGCTGTTCCCGTATTGCTGGTGTCGGAAGTGTAGACAGAATGGAAACATCAGAGGACGACTCCATTTCTGTAACATTTCCGTAACTTTGATGAACTGTGAATAATGTTGGATATGTTTTAGGCAATATTTAAGTACTGGATCAGTTAAGCGAATTTCCTATGGTTGAAAAAGGAATATATTTTATTTCATTTCAGCTTTGCCCGGAGATTTTCGTGAAACCAACTTGTTTTTTTCATCTGGATGCTTTAAATAACGCTTATAGCAAGTTGATCTACGTTAACTTGTAAGAGTAACGTCCCTTCATTTTTTAAAGTAAATCTAGTTGGCTAGCAGTGATTTTTTATTAGCAGGTGGGTAAGAAATAGTTTATATGGCTTATGGTTATAAATTTATTGATAAGAAGATATTTTACCAATATTTGTGATTATTTGTGGTAGAATCACATGTTTAATATATACAATTTGTGTACACTACGCGGTTTGTATGCCTATAAATAATGGACTAATCATATCTTCTGAATCGGACATCGAAGGAAGTCTTACAAGTGCGGACACAAAAATAAAGTACTAGTACTTAAATTAACCGTTTACGACTGACATCAAGTCCGTCTGATAGGACTTAAATTGGTGTCCCGTGTGTGAATGTCTAACTTGCACGATAAAGATCCTTCGGCGGGCTTTTGGTGTTATAACGCCGGCCCAGAAGATAGGGTATTTTTAGACCAATAATTAATATTTCGGAATATTTTTTAGGCGTTTAGATGGACGTCAAAAACCTTGATCAACCGAATTCACAGAATAGGATCTTCTCTCTTCTCCCTTCATCTTCATTTCGTAACTGTTACTAAATAGTGCTGGGTTAGGACCCATTCGAATCTGGGGGTCGCTTTCAAAAATTAATCACACCATCAATTAGACAGGCGACTCTCTTCCACCCCACTTTCTTTTTTTATTCTATACTGATCCCATTCTACTCAATATCCTATCTATTCTCGTCCGCTAAAAGCCCACAAGGCCGTAATAGTTTGTTTTTTTTTTTTTTTTTTTTTAATAAATACAGATACAAAAAATGTCCTCATACACGAGGGCTAGCATTCGCTATGCTCCTTTCTTCCTATTGCGATGAATTTATTCCTGTGTGTTGTTTTTTACACCGATGAGAATGGGACACTTTGGCCTTTGTAAGGTCTAATATTTTCTATTTTTTTTTTTTTTTCAATGTTTTCATTTTTCGTTTCGTTTGATTTCGTTTCGTTTCGTTTTACTTTCGTTACGCACTTTACAGGTACCCAAAAGGTTGTAGTTTTTCATCAAGATAATGATAAAAGCATTCTTTTGTTACCAAACGAATTTGAAATGACCACTCTCACTTTAGCATTGAGACAGATTCTACTTCATTTTGCTGTATGAACTTCGACGTCTTTGATTGTACTAAAGAGGACGTGTCTTCGTCAGTGTGTAATGTGAAGTGTTAGAGTGTACTAAAGAGGACATGTCTTCGTCAGTGTATAATGTAAAGTGTTAGAGTGTACTAGATAGGACGTGTCTTCGTCAGTGTATAATGTAAAGTGTTAGAGTGTACTAGACTGGACGTGTCTTCGTCAGTGTGTAATGTGAAGTGTTAGAGTGTACTAGATAGGAAGTGTCTTCGTCTGTGTGTAATGTAAAGTGTGAGAGTGTACTAAAGAGGACGTGTCTTCGTCAGTGTGTAATGTAAAGTGTTAGAGTGTACTAGACAGGACGTGTCTTCGTCAGTGTATAATGTAAAGTGTTAGAGTGTACTAGATAGGACGTGTCTTCGTCAGTGTGTAATGTGAAGTGTTAGAGTGTACTAGACAGGACGTGTCTTCGTCAGTGTATAATGTGAAGTGTTAGAGTGTACTAGATAGGACGTGTCTTCGTCAGTGTATAATGTGAAGTGTTAGAGTGTACTAGATAGGACGTGTCTTCGTCAGTGTGTAATGTGAAGTGTTAGAGTGTACTAGACAGGACGTGTCTTCGTCAGTGTATAATGTAAAGTGTTAGAGTGTACTAGACTGGACGTGTCTTCGTCTGTGTGTAATGTGAAGTGTTAGAGTGTACTAGTGAGGACGTGTCTTCGTCATTGTATAATGTAAAGTGTTAGAGTGTACTAGACAGGACGTGTCTTCGTCAGTGTATAATATGAAGTGTTAGAGTGTACTAGACAGGACGTGTCTTCGTCTGTGTGTAATGTGAAGTGTTAGAGTGTACTAGAGAGGACGTGTCTTCGTCAGTGTGTAATGTGAAGTGTTAGAGTGTACTAGACAGGACGTGTCTTCGTCAGTGTATAATGTAAAGTGTTAGAGTGTACTAGAGAGGACGTGTCTTCGTCAGTGTGTAATGTGAAGTGTTAGAGTGTACTAGATAGGACGTGTCTTCGTCAGTGTATAATGTGTAGTGTTAGAGTGTACTAGAGAGGACGTGTCTTCGTCAGTGTATAATGTGAAGTGTTAGAGTGTACTAGACAGGACGTGTCTTCGTCAGTGTGTAATGTAAAGTGTTAGAGTGCACTAGAGAGGACGTGTCTTCGTCAGTGTATAATGTAAAGTGTTAGAGTGTACTAGACAGGACGTGTCTTCGTCAGTGTATAATGTGAAGTGTTAGAGTGTACTAGATAGGAAGTGTCTTCGTCAGTGTGTAATGTAAAGTGTTAGAGTGTACTAAAGAGGACGTGTCTTCGTCAGTGTATAATGTAAAGTGTTAGAGTGTACTAGACAGGACGTGTCTTCGTCAGTGTATAATGTGAAGTGTTAGAGTGTACTAGATAGGAAGTGTCTTCGTCAGTGTGTAATGTGAAGTGTTAGAGTGTACTAGAGAGGACGTGTCTTCGTCAGTGTGTAATGTGAAGTGTTAGAGTGTACTAGAGAGGACGTGTCTTCGTCAGTGTGTAATGTAAAGTGTTAGAGTGTACTAGAGAGGACGTGTCTTCGTCAGTGTGTAATGTGAAGTGTTAGAGTGTACTAGAGAGGACGTGTCTTCGTCAGTGTGTAATGTGAAGTGTGAGAGTGTACTAGACAGGACGTGTCTTCGTCAGTGTGTAATGTGTAGTGTTAGAGTGTACTAGAGAGGACGTGTCTTCGTCAGTGTATAATGTGTAGTGTTAGAGTGTACTAGACTGGACGTGTCTTCGTCTGTGTATAATGTAAAGTGTTAGAGTGTACTAGACAGGACGTGTCTTCGTCAGTGTGTAATGTGAAGTGTTAGAGTGTACTAGAGAGGACGTGTCTTCGTCAGTGTGTAATGTGAAGTGTTAGAGTGTACTAGAGAGGACGTGTCTTCGTCAGTGTGTAATGTGAAGTGTTACAGTGTACTAGACAGGACGTGTCTTCGTCAGTGTATAATGTGAACTGTTATAGTGTACTAGAGAGGACGTGTCTTCGTCAGTGTGTGATGTGAAGTGTTAGAGTGTACTAGAGAGGACGTGTCTTCGTCCTTGTGTAATGTGAAGTGTTAGAGTGTACTAGACAGGACGTGTCTTCGTCAGTGTGTAATGTAAAGTGTTAGAGTGTACTAAAGAGGACGTGTCTTCGTCAGTGTGTAATGTAAAGTGTTAGAGTGTACTAGACAGGACGTGTCTTCGTCAGTGTATAATATGAAGTGTTAGAGTGTACTAAAGAGGACGTGTCTTCGTCAGTGTGTAATGTGAAGTGTTAGAGTGTACTAAAGAGGACGTGTCTTCGTCAGTGTATAATGTGAAGTGTTAGAGTGTACTAGATAGGAAGTGTCTTCGTCAGTGTGTAATGCGAAGTGTTAGAGTGTACTAGAGAGGACGTGTCTTCGTCAGTGTGTAATGTGAAGTGTTAGAGTGTACTAGAGAGGACGTGTCTTCGTCAGTGTATAATGTGAAGTGTGAGAGTGTACTAGATAGGACGTGTCTTCGTCAGTGTGTAATGTAAAGTGTTAGAGTGTACTAGACAGGACGTGTCTTCGTCAGTGTATAATGTAAAGTGTTAGAGTGTACTAGAGAGGACGTGTCTTCGTCAGTGTATAATGTGAAGTGTTAGAGTGTACTAGAGAGGACGTGTCTTCGTCAGTATATAATGTGAATTGTTAGAGTGTACTAGAGAGGACGTGTCTTCGTCAGTGTGTAGTGTTAGAGTGTACTAGACAGGACGTGTCTTCGTCAGTGTGTAATGTGAAGTGTTAGAGTGTACTAGAGAGGACGTGTCTTCGTCAGTGTGTAATGTGAAGTGTTAGAGTGTACTAGACAGAACGTGTCTTCGTCAGTGTATAATGTAAAGTGTTAGAGTGTACTAAAGAGGACGTGTCTTCGTCAGTGTATAATGTGAAGTGTTAGAGTGTACTAGACAGGACGTGTCTTCGTCAGTGTATAATGTGAAGTGTGAGAGTGTACTAAAGAGGACGTGTCTTCGTCAGTGTGTAATGTAAAGTGTTAGAGTGTACTAAAGAGGACGTGTCTTCGTCAGTGTGTAATGTGAAGTGTTAGAGTGTACTAGTGAGGACATGTCTTCGTCAGTGTATAATATAAAGTGTTAGAGTGTACTAGACAGGACGTGTCTTCGTCTGTGTATAATGTGAAGTGTTAGAGTGTACTAGTGAGGACGTGTCTTCGTCAGTGTGTAATGTAAAGTGTTAGAGTGTACTAGATAGGACGTGTTTTCGTCAGTGTATAATGTAACGTGTTAGAGTGTACTAGAGAGGACGTGTCTTCGTCAGTGTATAATGTGAAGTGTTAGAGTGTACTAGAGAGGACGTGTCTTCGTCAGTGTGTAATGTGAAGTGTTAGAGTGTACTAGATAGGACGTGTCTTCGTCAGTGTATAATGTAAAGTGTTAGAGTGTAAGTTATTACCAATATTTCAACTCTGAGCGTACTTTTAGATGGTGCGAACTGTGACATTTGGTAACGTTATCCTATTGATTATTGCCTCATCATGACTGAACCTCTCTCGGCGACTGTATACGGAGTGTGTTGTACAATGAAATACAAACAGGGCCGTATTGTTCTTTACATTCATTTCAGAAATACTTTCAATGTCGAATGTTTGCACTTGCTTCCATTATCGGTTACAATAAACTAGTCATTTTGTAAGTACACTCGTACAACAATAGGCTTTTGTACCAAAGTAAATAACCGGGGGTTAACTAGTAAACATATCCGTCGTTATTTAAGTATTCCGTGACAAAAAAATCAAATAAAAAACTATGTAAATTCCGTAACTATAACACTCTGTCTCTGGGCAATGACACAGAGGTAAACTTTATTAATTTCACAACAATTGCGAAACAAGTTACGTGTATAAACTTATAATCACGCCTGTTGCCCCGGATTGCGGCACGCGAGCCACTATAGGAGAAAACTAGAGAACCCTGGGAAAACCAACGTGGTTGGGCAGGTGACCCCATACCTTTTCAAGTCCGATCCGGGAATCGAACCCCGGCCGCCTAGGTGAAAGGCAAGAGTGTTACCACTATGCCACCCGACTACTCAGATTAGGAAACATTCGGGATATGGATGATTAAATGACGTCATACAATTCTTTATACGTTATATTTCGGTATCATTATATTTTTGTTTTTACCATCTAATGCCAGTCATAAAGCAGAAAAAATAGTTTCCTTTTCTTTTAGAATTACATATGTATTCCCTTTTGTAACATAAAGTATCAGGTGACATGATGATAAATACAATTGCGCCCGCTGAACCTTGACCTTGACAAAGACATTTATTTGAAAGTCCTTTGAAATATTATCAAAATGAGCATTAAAATGCGAACGAAAAAAAGAAAGAACACTACTGTAGAAAGATCCATCGGTTAGCTACCATGGTTTCGTCGCATATCAAAATTTTACGGTCATTCCTGGACGAAGTCTATATTTGTATTTGAACGTACCGTGACATTTCAGTGACATACTGTATCATGTCACAGATACATTGGTACGAAATCTCTCCCGGCTCGTTATACTAGAATGTCATGTCACAGACACATTGACACGAGATCTCTCCCGGCCATTTATACTAGAATGTCATGTCACAGACACATTGACACGAGATCTCTCCCGGCCCGTTATACTAGAATGTCATGTCACAGACACATTAACACGAGATCTCTCCCGGCCCGTTATACTAGAATGTCATGTCACAGATACATTGACACGAGATCTCTCCCGGCCCGTTATACTAGAATGTCATGTCACAGACACATTGACACGAGATCTCTCCCGGCCCGTTATACTAGAATGTCATGTCACAGATACATTGACACGACATATCTCCCGGCCAGTTATACTAGAATGTCATGTTACAGATACATTCATACGACATCTCTCCCGGCCCGTTATACTAAAATGTCATTTCACAGTCACATTGACACGAGATCTCTCCCGGCCCGTTATACTAGAATGTCATGTTACCGATACATTGACACGATATCTCTCCCGGCCCGTTATACTAGAATGTCATGTCACAGTCACATTGACACGAGATCTCTCCCGGCCCTTAATACTAGAATGTCATGTTAAAGATACATTGATATGACATCTCCCCCGTCCCGTTATACTAGAATGTCATGTCACAGATACATTGACACAACATCTCCCCCGTCCCGTTATACTAGAATGTCATGTCACAGACACATTGACACGAGATCTCTCCCGGCCCGTTATACTAGAATGTCATGTCACAGATACATTGACACGACATATCTCCCGGCCAGTTATACTAGAATGTCATGTTACAGATACATTCATACGACATCTCTCCCGGCCCGTTATACTAAAATGTCATTTCACAGTCACATTGACACGAGATCTCTCCCGGCCCGTTATACTAGAATGTCATGTTACCGATACATTGACACGATATCTCTCCCGGCCCGTTATACTAGAATGTCATGTCACAGTCACATTGACACGAGATCTCTCCCGGCCCTTAATACTAGAATGTCATGTTAAAGATACATTGACACGATATCTCTCCCGGCCCGTTATACTAGAATGTCATGTAACAGATACATTGACACGACCTCCTCCCGGCCCGTTATACTAGAATGTCATGTCACATATACATTCACACGAGATCTCTCCCGGCCCGTTATACAAGAATGTCATGTTACAGATACATTGACACGAGATCTCTCCCGGTCCGTTATACTAGAATGTCATGTCACAGACACATTGTCATGACATCTCTCCCGGCCCGTTATACTAGAATGTCATGTCACAGACACATTGACACGAGATCTCTCCCGTCCCGTTATACTAGAATGTCATGTAACAGATACATTGACACGAGATCTCTCCCGGCCCGTTATACTAGAATGTCATGTAACAGATACATTGACACGAGATCTCTCCCGGTCCGTTATACTAGAATGTCATGTCACAGACACATTGACACGAGATCTCTCCCGTCCCGTTATACAAGAATGTCATGTCACATATACATTCACACGAGATCTCTCCCGGCCCGTTATACAAGAATGTCATGTTACAGATACATTGACACGAGATCTCTCCCGGTCCGTTATACTAGAATGTCATGTCACAGACACATTGACACGAGATCTCTCCCGGCCCGTTATACTAGAATGTCATGTCACAGACACATTGACACGAGATCTCTCCCGTCCCGTTATACTAGAATGTCATGTAACAGATACATTGACACGAGATCTCTCCCGGCCCGTTATACTAGAATGTCATGTAACAGATACATTGACACGAGATCTCTCCCGGCCCGTTATACTAGAATGTCATGTAACAGATACATTGACACGAGATCTCTCCCGGCCCGTTATACTAGAATGTCATGTCACAGACACATTGACACGAGATCTCTCCCGGCCCGTTATACTAGAATGTCATGTAACAGATACATTGACACGAGATCTCTCCCGGCCCGTTATACTAGAATGTCATGTCACAGACACATTGACACGAGATCTCTCCCGGCCCGATATACTAGAATGTCATGTAACAGATACATTGACATGACATCTCTCCCGGCCCGATATACTAGAATGTCATGTCACATATACATTGACACGACATCTCTCCCGGCCTGTTATAAAAGAATGTCATGTCACAGACACATTGACACGAGATCTCTCCCGGCCCGTTATACTAGAATGTTATGTCACAGATACATTGACATGACATCTCTCCCGGCCCGTTATACTAGAATGTCATGTCACAGATACATTGACACGAGATCTCTCCCGGCCCGTTATACTAGAATGTTATGTCACAGATACATTGACATGACATCTCTCCCGGCCCGTTATACTAGAATGTCATGTCACAGACACATTGACACGAGATCTCTCCCGGCCCGTTATACTAGAATGTCATGTTACAGATACATTGACACAACATCTCTCCCGGCCCGTTATACTAGAATGACATGTCACAGATACATTGACATGACATCTCTCCCGGCCCGTTATACTAGAATGTCATGTCACAGACACATTGACACGAGATCTCTCCCGACCTGTTATACTAGAATGACATGTCACAGATACATTGACATGACATCTCTCCCGGCCCGTTATACTAGAATGTCATGTCACAGACACATTGACACGAGATCTCTCCCGGCCCGTTATACTAGAATGTCATATGTCACAGACACATTGACACGAGATCTCTCCCGGCCCGTTATACTAGAATGTCATATGTTACAGATACATTGACACGAGATCTCTCCCGGCCCGTTATACTAGAATGTCATGTCACAGACACATTGACACGAGATCTCTCCCGGCTCGTTATACTAGAATGTCATGTCACAGACACATTGACATGACATCTCTACCGGCCCGTTATACTAGAATGTCATGTTACAGACACATTGACACGAGATCTCTACCGGCCCGTTATACTAGAATGTCATATGTTACAGATACATTGACACGACATCTCTCCCGGCCCGTTATACTAGAATGTCATATGTCACAGACACATTGACACGAGATCTCTACCGGCCCGTTATACTAGAATGTCATATGTTACAGATACATTGACACGAGATCTCTCCCGGCCCGTTATACTAGAATGTCATATGTTACAGATACATTGACACGAGATCTCTCCCGGCCCGTTATACTAGAATGTCATATGTCACAGACACATTGACACGAGATCTCTACCGGCCCGTTATACTAGAATGTCATGTTACAGACACATTGACACGAGATCTCTCCCGGCCCGTTATACTAGAATGTCATGTCACAGACACATTGACACGAGATCTCTCCCGGCCCGTTATACTAGAATGTGATGTCTCTACCGGCCCGTTATACTAGAATGTCATGTCACAGATACATTGACACGACATCTCTCCCGGCCTGTTATACTAGAATGTCATGTCACAGACACATTGACACGAGATCTCTCCCGGCCCGTTATACTAGAATGTCATATGTCACAGACACATTGACACGAGATCTCTCCCGGCCCGTTATACTAGAATGTCATATGTTACAGATACATTGACACGACATCTCTCCCGGCCTGTTATACTAGAATGTCATGTCTCAGATACATTGACAAGAGATCTCTCCTGGCCGGTTATACTAGAATGTCATGTCACAGATACATTGACACGACATCTCTCCCGGCCCGTTATACTAGAATGTCATGTCACAGATACATTGACACGAGATCTCTCCCGGCCCGTTATACTAGAATGTCATGTCACAGACACATTGACACGAGATCTCTCCCGGCCCGTTATACTAGAATGTCATGTCACAGACACATTGACATGACATCTCTCCCGGCCCGTTATACTAGAATGTCATGTCACAGACACATTGACACGACATCTCTCCCGGCCCGTTATACTAGAATGTCATGTCACAGACACATTGACACGAGATCTCTCCCGGCCCGTTATACTAGAATGTCATTTCACAGACACATTGACACGAGATCTCTCCCGGCCCGTTATACTAGAATGTCATGTTACCGATACATTGACACGAGATCTCTCCCGGCCCGTTATACTAGAATGACATGTCACAGATACATTGACATGACATCTCTCCCGGCCCGTTATACTAGAATGTCATGTCACAGATACATTGACACGAGATCTCTCCCGGCCCGTTAACCTAGAATGTCATGTTACAGATACATTGACACGAGATCTCTCCCGGCCCGTAATACTAGAATGTCATGTTACAGATACATTGACACGAGATCTCTCCCGGCCCGTTATACTAGAATGTCATGTCACAGACACATTGACATGACATCTCTCCCGGCCCGTTATACTAGAATGTCATGTTACCGATACATTGACACGAAATCTCTCCCGGCCCGTTATACTAGAATGTCATGTCACAGACACATTCACACGACATATCTCCCGGCCCGTTATACTAGAATGTCATGTCAGAGATACATTGACACGACATCTCTCCCGGCCTGTTATACTAGAATGTCATGTTACAGATACATTGACACGAGATCTCTCCCGGCCCGTTATACTAGAATGTCATATGTCACAGACACATTGACACGAGATCTCTCCCGGCCCGTTATACTAGAATGTCATATGTTACAGATACATTGACACGAGATCTCTCCCGGCCCGTTATACTAGAATGTCATGTCACAGACACATTGACACGAGATCTCTCCCGGCTCGTTATACTAGAATGTCATGTCACAGACACATTGACATGACATCTCTACCGGCCCGTTATACTAGAATGTCATGTTACAGACACATTGACACGAGATCTCTCCCGGCCCGTTATACTAGAATGTCATGTCACAGATACATTGACACGACATCTCTCCCGGCCCGTTATACAAGAATGTCATGTCACAGACACATTGACACGAGATCTCTCCCGGCCCGTTATACTAGAATGTCATATGTCACAGACACATTGACACGACATCTCTCCCGGCCCGTTATACTAGAATGTCATATGTCACAGACACATTGACACGAGATCTCTACCGGCCCGTTATACTAGAATGTCATATGTTACAGATACATTGACACGAGATCTCTCCCGGCCCGTTATACTAGAATGTCATATGTTACAGATACATTGACACGAGATCTCTCCCGGCCCGTTATACTAGAATGTCATATGTCACAGACACATTGACACGAGATCTCTCCCGGCCCGTTATACTAGAATGTCATGTCTCTACCGGCCCGTTATACTAGAATGTCATGTTACAGACACATTGACACGAGATCTCTCCCGGCCCGTTATACTAGAATGTCATGTCACAGACACATTGACACGAGATCTCTCCCGGCCCGTTATACTAGAATGTGATGTCTCTACCGGCCCGTTATACTAGAATGTCATGTCACAGATACATTGACACGACATCTCTCCCGGCCCGTTATACTAGAATGTCATGTCACAGACACATTGACACGAGATCTCTCCCGGCCCGTTATACTAGAATGTCATATGTTACAGATACATTGACACGACATCTCTCCCGGCCTGTTATACTAGAATGTCATGTCTCAGATACATTGACAAGAGATCTCTCCTGGCCGGTTATACTAGAATGTCATGTCACAGATACATTGACACGACATCTCTCCCGGCCCGTTATACTAGAATGTCATGTCACAGATACATTGACACGAGATCTCTCCCGGCCCGTTATACTAGAATGTCATGTCACAGACACATTGACACGAGATCTCTCCCGGCCCGTTATACTAGAATGTCATGTCACAGACACATTGACATGACATCTCTCCCGGCCCGTTATACTAGAATGTCATGTCACAGACACATTGACACGACATCTCTCCCGGCCCGTTATACTAGAATGTCATGTCACAGACACATTGACACGAGATCTCTCCCGGCCCGTTATACTAGAATGTCATTTCACAGACACATTGACACGAGATCTCTCCCGGCCCGTTATACTAGAATGTCATGTTACCGATACATTGACACGAGATATCTCCCGGCCCGTTATACTAGAATGTCATGTTACAGATACATTGACATGACATCTCTCCCGGCCCGTTATACTAGAATGTCATGTCACAGATACATTGGTCACATGACATCTCTCCCGGCCCGTTATACTAGAATGTCATGTTACAGATACATTGACACGCCATCTCTCCCGGCCCGTTATACTAGAATGTCATGTCACAGATACATTGACACGACACCTCTCCCGGCCCGTTATACTAGAATGACATGTCACAGATACATTGACATGACATCTCTCCCGGCCCGTTATACTAGAATGTCATGTCACAGATACATTGACACGAGATCTCTCCCGGCCCGTTATACTAGAATGTCATATGTCACAGACACATTGACACGAGATCTCTACCGGCCCGTTATACTAGAATGTCATATGTTACAGATACATTGACACGACATCTCTCCCGGCCCGTTATACTAGAATGTCATGTCACATATACATTGACACGAGATCTCTCCCGGCCCGTTATACTAGAATGTCATGTTACAGACACATTGACACGAGATCTCTCCCGGCCCGTTATACTAGAATGTCATGTCACAGACACATTGACACGAGATCTCTCCCGGCCCGTTATACTAGAATGTGATGTCTCTACCGGCCCGTTATACTAGAATGTCATGTCACAGATACATTGACACGACATCTCTCCCGGCCCGTTATACTAGAATGTCATGTCACAGACACATTGACACGAGATCTCTCCCGGCCCGTTATACTAGAATGTCATATGTCACAGACACATTGACACGAGATCTCTCCCGGCCCGTTATACTAGAATGTCATATGTTACAGATACATTGACACGACATCTCTCCCGGCCTGTTATACTAGAATGTCATGTCTCAGATACATTGACAAGAGATCTCTCCTGGCCGGTTATACTAGAATGTCATGTCACAGATACATTGACACGACATCTCTCCCGGCCCGTTATACTAGAATGTCATGTCACAGATACATTGACACGAGATCTCTCCCGGCCCGTTATACTAGAATGTCATGTCACAGACACATTGACACGAGATCTCTCCCGGCCCGTTATACTAGAATGTCATGTCACAGACACATTGACATGACATCTCTCCCGGCCCGTTATACTAGAATGTCATGTCACAGACACATTGACACGACATCTCTCCCGGCCCGTTATACTAGAATGTCATGTCACAGACACATTGACACGACATCTCTCCCGGCCTGTTATACTAGAATGTCATGTCACAGACACATTGACACGACATCTCTCCCGGCCTGTTATACTAGAATGTCATGTCACAGACACATTGACACGACATCTCTCCCGGCCCGTAATACTAGAATGTCATGTAACAGATACATTGACACGACATCTCTCCCGGCCCGTTATACTAGAATGTCATATCACATATACATTCACACGAGATCTCTCCCGGCCCGTTATACTAGAATGTCATGTCACAGACACATTCACACGACACCTCTCCCGGCCCGTTATACTAGAATGTCATGTAACAGATACATTGACATGACACCTCTCCCGGCCCGTTATACTAGAATGTCATGTCACAGATACATTGGTCACATGACATCTCTCCCGGCCCGTTATACTAGAATGTCATGTCACAGATACATTGACATGACATCTCTCCCGGCCCGTTATACTAGAATGTCATGTTACAGATACATTGACACGAGATCTCTCCCGGCCCGTTATACCAGAATGTCATGTCACAGATACATTGACACGACATCTCTCCTATAATATTAGAATATCACGTCTTGCTGACCTTGTTATCGCGGCTGTCAATCAGAGAACAAAGAGTACGTGTGAATGGGATAAGGAGATAGACAAGGGTGAATATAGAAAAGGGAAGTGTGATGGAGATCAGGAAAAGGCAGACATCTTTCCTTTGTCCTGACGTGTCAATGTGTCACGGACAGTATCTTTTTCCTGACGTGTCAACGTGTCACGGACAGTATCTTTTTCCTGACGTGTCAATGTGTCACGGACAGAATCTTTGTCCTGACGTGTCACGGACAGTATCTTTTTCCTGACGGGTCAAGGACAGTATATTTGCCCTGACGTTCGGATGTGTCATGGAATCCATTGGTATCGTCCGAATATCCCAATATATCATCTTTACGTCAATCTGGCCGACATTAGTTTGGGGTTGAGCTTCTTTGTAATTTATCCATGTATGAACTCGCATTTTGCAACTCGTAGCTTGTAACTCGTAACTCGCATTTTGTAACTCGCAACTCGCAACTCGCACTTTGCAACTCGCACTTTGTAACTCGTAGCTTGTAACTCGTAACTCGCATTTTGTAACTCGCAACTCGCATTTTGTAACTTGCAACTCCACTTTGCAACTTGCAACTCGCAGAAAAGAAACTCTCGATAACTATGAGTACCTTGCATTTTTACTGTAACCAATGGCTAAACAGAGCTATGAATACCTTACATTTTTACTGTAACCAATGGCTAACCAGACAGCTATGAGCACCTTACATTTTACTGTAACCAATGGCTAACCAGACAGCTATGAATACCTTACATTTTTACTGTAACCAATGGCTAACCAGACAGCTATGAGTACCTAACAATTTTTTCTGTTACAAATGGCTAACCGGACATGCAGCTATGGGTACCTTACATTTTTACTGTAACCAATGGCTAACCAGACAGCTATGAGTACCTTACATTTTACTGTAACCAATGGCTAACCAGACAGCTATGGGTACCTTACATTTTTACTGTAACCAATGGCTAACCAGACAGCTATGAGTACCTTACATTTTACTGTAACCAATGGCTAACCAGACAGCTATGGGTACCTTACATTTTTACTGTAACCAATGGCTAACCAGACAGCTATGAGTACCTTACATTTTTACTGTAACCAATGGCTAACCAGACAGCTATGGGTACCTTACATTTTTACTGTAACCAATGGCTAACCAGACAGCTATGGGTACCTTACATTTTTACTGTAACCAATGGCTAACCAGAGAGCTATGGGTTCCTCACATTTTACTGTAACCAATGGCTAACCAGACAGCTATGAGCACCTTACATTTTACTGTAACCAATGGCTAACCAGACAGCTATGAGTACTTCACATTTTTAATCTAACCAATGGCTAACCAGACAGCTATGGGTACCTTACATTTTTACTGTAACCAATGGCTAACCAGACAGCTATGGGTACCTTACATTTTACTGTAACCAATGGCTAACCAGACAGCTATGAATACCTTACATTTTTACTGTAACCAATGGCTAACCAGAGAGCTATGAGTACCTTACATTTTTACTGTAACCAATGGCTTACCAGACAGCTATGAATACCTTACATTTTTACTGTAACCAATGGCTAACCAGACAGCTATGAATACCTTACATTTTTACTGTAACCAATGGCTAACCAGAGAGCTATGAGTACCTTACATTTTTACTGTAACCAATGGCTAACCAGACAGCTATGGATACTAGCATTTTGTGTTGACATACAATAATATTGTAAAATGTTTTTGTTTGTTCGTTTGTTTGGATTTTTTGTTATCTCGAGCGAATATGCTTGATGTTTGATGATGAATTGATAAAAGCAACGTGCTGTACCTTATGTCACCCACTGAAATTAATTTGTGATATCCGTCAGTATTTTGTTCTTGATTTAGAGCGGGTAAAGCACACCATGAGGGATAGGTTGGTTCACTGGGAACTAATCTGTATTATGAAATAAACGCTGAGTTCAATTCTTGTATAATTTTCATTTTACAATACACATTGTAAAACTGGATTTATCCTTGATTCAGTATCGACGTGTTTTAATCACTCCGTTCGATCGTGACACTGGTATAGCTGTGTGATGTATGAGATCAAAATGTGACATCAAACAACAATGGTCAGGGTAATGCTCAGTGAGTTACCGGAAGTGCACACTAATTTACAAAGAGGACGGATCGATTAGTTCTATAAATCCGTACAAGGCAATATGTTTACTGCCATCATGACCTACAGAGAGGAACCTTTCTGATCAGGACGACACAATAAAATACCTGATCAGGACGACACAATAAAATACCTGATCAGGACGACACAATAAAATACCTGATCAGAACGACACAATAAAATAACTGATCAGGACGACACAATAAAATACCTGATCAGGACGACACAATAAAATACCTGATCAGGACGACACAATAAAATACCTGATCAGGACGACACAATAAAATAACTAATTTATAAATATATAAATGTGCTATACACACTAGGGGAGGTCCAAATACATGTAGACTGCAACTGATGTCCTTGTGCTGTTCAACTGATTTTCGCGTTTTTATGCCTAACGAATTTTTCGCGGCGATTCAATTTTACGTTTTTATGCCTAACGAATATTTGGTGCCGATTAAGTTTCAGATGTTTAGCCCTAACAACCTTTTTTGTGCAACGATTTAATTTAATAACGTACACTCATCAATCCGATATTTAGGACGGGTATCCTGTTCTGTCTGTCCACTCTACCTGTTTCTCACTTAAAGAAAGTCAATAAACTTTGCGTTGTTATTGTGAGTAGATTTTAATCATCATCCATACCAGCACACTGCATATGAAGTCATAATTATTTCACGAAATAATGATACGGCTGTCTTCCATCTGTCGACAAAGAACCTAAACCCAAGTTAACACGTAACTATTAATTTTCGCGATTTTTATTCTCTCGCGAAATGTGCGAAAATTAATCGCACGCGAAAATAAGTTGGTTTACAGTATAAACTACGCGATCCGAGCTGCATCGTGATACATTTCGCTTTAAAATTGGACCTTAAGATGGGTCAGTAACCATTAAACTGAATTGAGCATTACCAGAATTTTTCCAGCGGGAAAAAAATGTTTGACACTGAGTGGCTGTTGATGCCATAGATACCTGTATATACCTGACAGGTGAAATCAATGTCCGTGTATACAGACATCCATCGTACTCTTATGGTACATGCCAATCACCAAGATTTACGTTAAAGGTAAAAGAAATGTTCATTAGCGAGAGTTAGAAATTCATTAAGGTAGAGATTATAATAGGTGCTGTTGGGTCTATATATATCTAACAGTCTGTGCTAAGTTGCGTGAATAAAATGTCACCTCCACGTTAACTTCCGGAGTAATCAATACATGTCGCCATTATCGTGTCTCCTTAGAAACCCTATCAGTTTACTTCAGTCCCCATAGATAGGTCCCGGTAATTCAAATAAGTTTGATGTGTAACAGATTTTGCTTTAATTTAATGATAAGATCAGCAAATAATGTGTTTCGTGAAGAGAGTAACTTTCTTTAATATTCCAATCCATTATCATCGTTTACCAAACCGCTCCCCCTCCCCGCCTAATACCCCCTTTGCAGCCCTGTCCCTCCAACCCATGGGGAGGCAGGTTCACCGTTCATACAAAAAAAAATTGTTCTTCACTCAAGGATGACCAAGTTTCGAACAAACCCTAACATTCCTGGAGCAGAAGCACAACGTGGTCGGATGACACAGTGGCAACACACTTGCCTTTCATCCAGGCGGCCGGGGTTCGATTCCCTGATCAGACGTGAAAATGTATTGCGTCACCTGTTTGACCACGTGGGTTTTCTCCGGCTACTCTGGTTTCTGCCCACAACAAGACCCCTCGCGCGCTTTCGTCCGGTTAAACAAGTGGGATTAATATAAGTTCATTTAACTTGTTTTGCAATTGCTGTAGAATAATAAAGTTTACGACAGAAGCACGATGTAAAAGAATGTGTTATATACATGTTTATATATATTTTTTTTGCTTTAGCAAGTCAACTTACACGTCGCAAATTTCATCTAAGAATGTAGTGTAGAAAAATCGCTTTTTTGGTGACCATAATAAAAAAACATACGGAATAGCGTCTGGTTTTCCTAGATTGCATTTGTCCAGTAAGTCTGTGTATTTACAGGATTACCCATTCCCAATGTACATGGGCTATTTCAGCCATCTTAATCGTGATTCAGTACAGGATATACCCGCCTATTTTGTTTGTGTCCGACAGCCGGTTTCATTAGAGATGACACCAAGACAGGAAATGGACAGGAAGACCGTTCACCTGACGACGAGGGGAGATTGTAGCAGCAAGGGTGCTGTTCACGAGATACTTAATTGAATATCCCCATTAAAGAAAGTACGTGAATGGTTTATACAAGATCATACTTGTAGTTGAGTCGCTACCCAGTCTTGGTTCGTTTGATGCACTCTGTGATAAAACAATGTATATCCGGTACTTAATGTAATATTCCCTGTGTTAATTACCACAGAATTAAGTCGCGTGATCAGTGAGAGAACCATAAATTTACATTCGATAGTGTGTATCTGTTTGAATGGTAGCAATTCAAACGTCCATTAAGTAAATCTCTTTATTATTTTACTGTCATTAAAATGCACTTTGGAAGCCATTTTGATTTGTTTTAAGGTTTGTGGTGTGTTGTTCGCATGCGTCATCATATATGACTAATAAAAATACATATCCAGACAGTTGATCAGAAGCGAGAGATTTCCCTTTCAAAATCTTTTAACATCTACAAAAAAAATGTACATATTGCAGCGAAACAACATTTTCATTGTCCATAAGGTGATCAACTTATATGTATGCAAACATAACAATGCATGTAAAACAATGCATTTCTTTCTACCGTGTTGTCAGTCGCTTTAAATGTTTTGGTCTCCAACATTACAGACGAGGATTTATTAAACACAGACAATATTATCTTGTTCAGTAAACTAGTTTTGTATGATATCGTCCCTCATATATCTTCCACAGCCATTGTTGTGGACTATTCGAACATCACATCTGGAATTCAGATTGAAATATACTTTTTTTTCGACAAATGGCGTACATAGAATTTTAAACACGGCCTGTGGTTGATTAACGTCAAAATCGCAGAGCTATAAATGAATATAGTCATATTATTGTAAATTAAATATATTTTCGATTTAGATGTTTCCTTTTTATATTTAAAACTGAATGGTTAAGACTGAACTAGGAATCTAACATTAACCCCCATCCCAAGAACTTTGATAAAGCTGTGAATTTTAATTACATCGATGACTTTGATTTTGATATACAGGACGAGTGTCATCGATGGAGTCTGTCGGAACAGTTTGCCGTTAATCTATTACAGTCATAACAGCGAATTACACTGATTGTAAGTGAGGTGTTAGTGACCCCCCCCCCCCCCCCCTCCTTGTTTGTTGTTTGTTTTTCGAAAAAGTAATGTCTTATGTTTGTCAGATTTACGTCGGTTCTTCGAAATATTCATGACAACATTTCAAGCATAAACCTTTATAAATTTTAGTAGTATATTAAGTTGTTGCCATCATTCTATTTTTAAAGATAGTTTCTATAGATGTCAGACCGGACACAAGTCTGACGGTTTCTACAGATGTCAGACCGGACACAGGTCTGACGGTTTCTATAGATGTCAGACCGGACACAAGTCTGACGGTTTCTATAGATGTCAGACCGGACACAGGTCTGACGGTTTCTATAGATGTCAGACCGGACACAAGTCTGACGGTTTCTACAGATGTCAGACCGGACACACGTCTGACGGCTTCTACAGATGTCAGACCGGACACATGTCTGACGGCTTCTATAGATGTCAGACCGAACACAAGTCTGACGGCTTCTATAGATGTCAGACCGGACACAAGTCTGACGGCTTCTACAGATGTCAGACCGGACACATGTCTGACGGCTTCTATAGATGTCAGACCGGACACAGGTCTGACGGCTTCTACAGATGTCAGACCGGACACAAGTCTGACGGCTTCTACAGATGTCAGACCGGACACACGTCTGACGGTTTCTATAGATGTCTGACCGGACACAAGTATGACGGTTTCTATAGATGTCAGACCGGACACAGGTCTGACGGTTTCTACAGATGTCAGACCGGACACATGTCTGACGGCTTCTATAGATGTCAGACCGAACACAAGTCTGACGGCTTCTATAGATGTCAGACCGGACACAAGTCTGACGGCTTCTACAGATGTCAGACCGGACACATGTCTGACGGCTTCTATAGATGTCAGACCGGACACAGGTCTGACGGCTTCTACAGATGTCAGACCGGACACAAGTCTGACGGCTTCTACAGATGTCAGACCGGACACACGTCTGACGGTTTCTATAGATGTCTGACCGGACACAAGTATGACGGTTTCTATAGATGTCAGACCGGACACACGTCTGACGGTTTCTACAGATGTCAGACCGGACACAAGTCTGACGGTTTCTACAGATGTCAGACCGGACACATGTCTGACGGCTTCTATAGATGTCAGACCGGACACATGTCTGACGGCTTCTACAGATGTCAGACCGGACACATGTCTGACGGCTTCTACAGATGTCAGACCGGACACAAGTATGACGGTTTCTATAGATGTCAGACCGGACACACGTCTGACGGTTTCTATAGATGTCTGACCGGACACATGTCTGACGGTTTCTACAGATGTCAGACCGGACACATGTCTGACGGCTTCTATAGATGTCTGACCGGATACAAGTCTGACGGCTTCTACAGATGTCAGACCGGACACAGGTCTGACGGCTTCTATAGATGTCTGACCGGATACAAGTCTGACAGCTTCTACAGAAGTCAGACCGGACACAGGTCTGACGGCTTCTACAGATGTCAGACCGGACACAGGTCTGACGGCTTCTACAGAAGTCAGACCGGACACATGTCTGACGGTTTCTATAGATGTCAGACCGGACACAGGTCTGACAGCTTCTATAGATGTCAGACCGGACACAAGTCTGACGGTTTCTATAGATGTCAGACCGGACACAAGTCTGATGGTTTCTATAGATATCTGACCGGACACATGTCTGACGGTTTGTATAGATGTCAGACCGGACACAAGTCTGATGGTTTTTACAGATGTCTGACCGGACACAGGTCTGATGGTTTTTACAGATGTCTGACCGGACACACGTCTGATGGTTTTTACAGATGTCAGACCGGACACAAGTCTGATGGTTTTTACAGATGTCTGACCGGACACACGTCTGATGGTTTTTACAGATGTCAGACCGGACACAAGTCTGACGGTTTCTATAGATGTCAGACCGGACACAGGTCTGACGGCTTCTATAGATGTCAGACCGGACACATGTCTGACGGCTTCTATAGATGTCTGACCGGATACAAGTCTGACGGCTTCTACAGATGTCAGACCGGACACAGGTCTGACGGCTTCTATAGATGTCTGACCGGATACAAGTCTGACAGCTTCTACAGAAGTCAGACCGGACACAGGTCTGACGGCTTCTACAGATGTCAGACCGGACACAGGTCTGACGGCTTCTACAGAAGTCAGACCGGACACAGGTCTGACGGTTTCTATAGATGTCAGACCGGACACAGGTCTGACAGCTTCTATAGATGTCAGACCGGACACAAGTCTGACGGTTTCTATAGATGTCAGACCGGACACAAGTCTGATGGTTTCTATAGATATCTGACCGGACACATGTCTGACGGTTTGTATAGATGTCAGACCGGACACAAGTCTGATGGTTTTTACAGATGTCTGACCGGACACAGGTCTGATGGTTTTTACAGATGTCTGACCGGACACACGTCTGATGGTTTTTACAGATGTCAGACCGGACACAAGTCTGATGGTTTTTACAGATGTCTGACCGGACACACGTCTGATGGTTTTTACAGATGTCAGACCGGACACAAGTCTGACGGTTTCTATAGATGTCAGACCGGACACAGGTCTGACGGCTTCTATAGATGTCAGACCGGACACAAGTCTGACGGTTTCTATAGATGTCAGACCGGACACAGGTCTGACGGCTTCTATAGATGTCAGACCGGACACATGTCTGACGGTTTCTACAGATGTCAGACCGGACACACGTCTGACGGTTTCTATAGATGTCAGACCGAACACAAGTCTGACGGTTTCTATAGATGTCAGACCGGACACAGGTCTGACGGTTTCTATAGATGTCAGACCGGACACAAGTCTGACGGTTTCTATAGATGTCAGACCGTCACACGTCTGACGGTTTCTATAGATGTCAGACCGAACACAAGTCTGACGGTTTCTATAGATGTCAGACCGGACACAGGTCTGACGGTTTCTATAGATGTCAGACCGGACACAAGTCTGACGGCTTATACATGTGTCAGACCGAACACAAGTCTGACGGTTTCTACAGATGTCAGACCGGACACAAGTCTGACGGTTTCTATAGATGTCAGACCGGACACAGGTCTGACGGTTTCTATAGATGAGAGACTGAACACAATTCTGACGGCTTCTACAGATGTTTGACCGGACACAAGTCTGACGGCTTCTACAGATGACAGACCGGACACAGGTCTGACGGTTTCTATAGATGTCAGACCGGACACAAGTCTGACAGCTTCTATAGATGTCAGACCGGACACAGGTCTGACGGTTTCTACAGATGACAGACCGGACACAGGTCTGACGGTTTCTATAGATGTCAGACCGGACACAAGTCTGACAGCTTCTATAGATGTCAGACCGGACACAGGTCTGACGGTTTCTACAGATGTCAGACCGGACACAGGTCTGACGGCTTCTACAGATGTCTGACCGGACACAAGTCTGACGGCTTCTATAGATGTCAGACCGGACACATGTCTGACGGTTTCTACAGATGAGAGACCGGACACAGGTCTGACGGTTTCTACAGATGTCTGACCGGACACAAGTCTGACAGCTTCTACAGATGTCAGACCAGACACATGTCTGACGGCTTCTATAGATGTCAGACCGGACACAGGTCTGACGGTTTGTATAGATGAGAGACTGAACACAAATCTGACGGTTTCTATAGATGTCTGACAGGGTTATTGTCCGATGGCATATACCTAAACCCTTTCCAAATATGGGTAACCCCTCTAAACATGAGAAACAGTTTTCAAATGGAGGACATCTATGGGCAGAAGTATTTATTATTTTTCGCAAAACAAAGTATGAATTACATCTGGCTTCGCGCTGTTTGTTTTGACGAGGTTATTTGATAGCTTTATGGAAACTGCCATTACATTTACTACTGTGGGGTGGATATGAGGGTCAAAGGAATGTTGCGGTTCACCTCATGTGGCCTCCAAAAAGTACCCTTAATCACATAATCCAGTACTTATCATTTCAAACATTTTCTAAGTTTTACCATCGTTTACCAAAGTTGTACCATTGTTAAAAATTAACTAGTTGGTAAATTCAAAGAAGCAAAACTTGAGAATAAATGATGAAAATTCTTGAGTTGGGCAGTTTTCAAACTGAATATGGACAGTGTGCTGTCCTATGTACTCGGAATGGCCGACTTGGTCTAATGACCCGAAATTTCACGTGAATGGACCGTTAGCAGCAATTACCGTTCAAATTAATTTAATGATTCAAATTCACTGATATTCAGGCTACTAAGAACCCCAAATGCATCCTTTAGTCTGTGTTACACGGAGAAATACAAACTTTAAACTCTCGCCAGAAAGTCATAGCTTAATAACTGTTACAATGATATAAACAAAAGAATTTTTCAATATTGTGTCTCGTTCATGGTTTTGTCTCCTGTTTTGTATTTTGAAAAAAAAATCCCTTTTGACGAATTATTTTTGTTGTCGTTATTAAACAATTATTATATACGGTTACTATATTTTCATTCTACATGATGTACTACACGTAAAAAAATGTTCATCTCTCAATAACGCATGAAATACACAATATATTACATTAAAACAAAGATAAGAGTACTTACCTTTGTGGGATATTCCAAGTAATTCAACCAATTATTCGTCACTGTTGAGAAAAATAAAATTGTGTTGTCTGTTTTAAACAATAGAGTAAGTCGTTACTCATCCTTCCCTAGTAGTAGACCAGCACGGATTGGTCACCTGGTACAGGTCGTCTGTACCACCTTCCAACATCCCATTCTTCCAATATCTACCTGCCTGTTTAGTTTGATCTACCTGTTCACAGCACACCTGTATGACGCAGATTTACCAGATTCAGACATCCGTCCGTCGTGAAAAGCGGATGCTGATGTAGTCACGCACTATACCAATGGAGCGCTGGTGCGCTTTTATTTCGCAGATAGATACGATCCAATCGTCATTTTGTCAAAAAGAAACGATACCATCGACTCGAATTCTCTTAATCCTAAAATAGCATGCTATTGAAAATGGTTGTGTTATGTTAATAAGCATGACATACCAGGTTGTGAGAGTAATTCTGTAAGTTATATAATTCAATAATTGTCACCGAAACCATTTCAGTGTTTATGGGTTGTGGGTCGTATCGATCGCCCTACATTATTAAAGGAAGGCAGCCGTAGTAATGATCCGATGTTCAATAACTTGTAACAATATACTCGATGATTCTTCAAACATTAACTTAACAATGTAAACAAAGAGTCGTTTTAGAATTTTATTGGACAAATAATGGTTGACAAATATTTGATTTGACATAACATTTCTCTAAACTGCACTTTCAATATAGCATTTAAGTATTGCACCTGCATAGATGAAGATTTTTCACGACGTTGAATATTTTCCCCTTTTGATCGCTAACACAAAGTTTTTGACCATAGAAAGTAAATACCAAATTGATTTCATAATCATTGCATCACGCATGCAATTCAAATAGAGTTGAAAATACATTATTTTGCAACATCAAGAATGTCTAGTCTTTATTTGGGCAATCTTATTAAAACACGTGACAACCGGATAATTATAGTAAAGCGACCAAATAGTGGTAGTGTACAATAAGGGAACTTAAGATAGCACTCTGTCTGTTTCGGTTCCATCTTTTATTAGGGACTTCAGATTTATGTCAACAGTTCACCGAGGTTTCTCTTTATCTTGGAGTTCAGACAACCTTCCCTGATGGTATCCCCTCTCTGTCTCCCTTTCTCTGGTAGTACAGACAACCTTCCCTGATGGTATCCCCTCTCTGTCTCCCTTTCTCTCGGATCACAGACAACCTTCCCTGATGGTATCCCCTCTCCGTCTCCCTTTCTCTCGGATCACAGACAACCTTCCCTGATGGTATCCCCTCTCTGTCTCCCTTTCTCTCGGATCACAGACAACCTTCCCTGATGGTATCCCCTCTCTGTCTCTCTTTCTCTCGGATCACAGTTCAGGAGCTAATCCAGGCTAACATATATCCTTAATTAATATTAACGATGACAGTCGCCCTTTTTCTTTACGTTCGGTGCTTTCTGCCTTTTCTTTTACACATACATTACCTGACGATAGTACCTTGACATTCCGTCTCCAATTCTATCTCATTAATCCGACATCATTTAATATCTTTCTTTCACGTCTGATTATAAAACATGTTCCATATTGTCACACATGGAAAATGAAACCAAAAAGAACAAGAGAAAGATTTGTAATGAAGATAAATTTCGAAAACAAGATACAAAAACTACCAGATGTTTGGAAGTATAAGCCATGAAAAATTAGTTAATGCACAATTAGAATAGCGCCTTTTCTCCCCTTTGTCTCTATCAACGCGAATCACTGGAAACCCTGTGTTGTCTCTGTCAATTGTCTCGGCACGGTAGCTTTTAGACAACCCCCACTCTGCCACATGCTTATTTAGTGTATTTTGGATTCATCGGTGATGCTAAGGATTGGCTAGGAAAATATTGGTGCAACATGGATACCCCTGTTTCCTGTTTTATTTTGTCGTCGTGCATTGACACTGTGGTATATTTTGACGTCGTGCATTGACACTGTAGTATATTTTGTCGTCGTGCATTGACACTGTAGTATATTTTGTCGTCGTGCATTGACACTGTAGTATATTTTGCTCTCGTGCATTGACACTGTAGTATATTTTGTCGTCGTGCATTGACACTGTGGTATATTTTGTCGTCGTGCATTGACACTGTAGTATATTTTGTCGTCGTGCATTGACACTGTGGTATATTTTGCTCTCGTGCATTGACACTGTAGTATATTTTATCTTCATGTATTGACCTTGTAGCATATTTTGTCTCGTGCATTGACGCTGTAGTATATTTTGTATTCGTGCTTTGACACTGTAGTATAATTTGTCCTTGTTTGTTGATAATGTTTCATATATATTTTTGATGATATACATTCTTAATTATTATAACGCTTTCATTACACTATAGTACATATACATATTTTTGTTTTATAATTTGTCACCACATGCATGAACAAACACGCACCTTACCCACGTGACCTAGGACCACGATACAACAGCAACCATTCAAGTACCGATTATTAATATTACATTTGTAGTTAGTTGGTTAGATGTGAATACATACCTAATTACAAGTAAAGGTTTATCAATACACATACCCTAATTACAAGTCAAGGTTTACCAATACACTCTATCCTGCCACTAAACAATGGAAATAGTCTGTGATATTAGGTTTCAGATTGGATGTATACACTTCACTTCAATATGTCAAGGCTAAGTCGATACAGTCATCGTGTATCAAACAGAATAACGGAATCTGCCAGAGGCCTCAATAATGACGTCATCGATTTTTCTTATTCTGTTACATGTATGTCTGCATTGTTTCTCTTTATATTTGCGATAAATTCTGTCAGAATTCCGTTTAATATGTCTGTTTAATCAGAATTCCGTTTTATATGTATGTTTTATCAAAGTTATGTCTGCTTTCAGAATCCCATCTTATATGTCTGTTTTTTCTCAACATTCCGTTTTATTTGTCTGTTTTATCAAAATTCCGTTTGATTTGTCTGTTTTATCAGAATTCCGTTTTATATGTATGTTTTATCAGAATTCCGTTTTAAATGTGTGTTTTATCAGAATTCCGTTTTATGTGTATGTTTTATCAGAATTCCGTTTTATTTGTATGTTTTATCAGAATTCCGTTTTATTTGTCTGTTTTATCAGAATTCCGGTTTATATGTCTGTTTTTTTATCAGAATTCCGTTTTAAATGTCTGTTTGATCAGAATTCCGTTTTATATGTCTGTTTTATCAGAATTCCGTTATATATGTCTGTTTTATCAGAATTCCGTTTTATTTGTCTGTTTATCAGAATTCCGTTTTATGTGTATGTTTTATTAAAATTCCGTTTTATATGTCTGTTTTATCAGAATTCCGTTATATATGTCTGTTTTATCAGAATTCCGTTTTATTTGTCTGTTTATCAGAATTCCGTTTTATATGTATGTTTTATTAAAATTCCGTTTTATATTATGTTTTATCAGAATTCCGTTTTTTATATCTGTTTTATCAGAGTTCCGTTTTATATGTATGTTTTATCAGAATTCCGTTTTATATGTCTGCTTTATTAGAATTCCGTTTTATATGTCTGTTTTATTAGAATTCCGTTTTATTTGTCTGTTTTATCAGAATTCCGTTTTATTTGTCTGTTTTATAAGCATTCCGTTTTATTTGTCTGTTTTATAAGAATTCCGTTTTATTTGTCTGTTTTATCAGAATTCCGTTTTATTTGTCTGTTTAATAAGAATTCCGTTTTATATGTATGTTTTATCAGAATTCCGTTTGATACGTCTGTGTCGAAAGTGCATTATTATGGCCTTACGTTATGTTTTGAAACGAGTTTTATTTCTTCGATATATAAGTTTGAACATTTGGAATTGTTATGGATCGATATACTTTGATAAAGGTATATTATCATCCTCGGGTCTATCTAAACAGGTCGTGATTTAGCGACTGTTACCCGAGATTACGCTCTAAAAGAAGGAGAGTTTGGCGTATAAATAGTTAATTCTATAAATACAATGTACATGTATCTATAATAAAGCGATATACGAGCTGGTACTGCCATCTTTACTGTTTTTGTACATATTTTCGGGGTTAAACACTGTTCACCTTCGACTGTTGCTTGTAAACATGATCACGCTCGATTTATTACGAAGAAAGCCGAATGGGTCATATAGTTCGTCACGTGACGAGGTCATTTACTTCTGTCGAAAATAAAACGCATGCTTTTTCTCGAAAATGTGACAGAAATGCCGAGTGGTTTCCCGATCGAGTTACGATCAGTAATATATGAGTTAGATTGATCTAATATGTTTATATCATTTAGATATCAAACAAAATTTATGCAGTCACTTTTACTTTAAGTAATACATAGAAAGTGTTTATTTTGTCCCTTTTCTCCTTGTGATTTTCAACATTACAGTTACTTTTAACCATGTCAGTGTTCAGACTTGGAGTATAATTAGGGGATATAAACCATCTACTGCGCATGCGCATGTGACTCTTCGTATCTCGACATCTGAGGTGACATGCGAGGGGGTTAACAGGGAACATCTTGTAAACGTCGTAAAAATATTGTTACCTCCTACATCGGATGATTAGCGACCATGCTAAATTATCCCGCTTCCCTGATCTCCAGTAAAACGCCGTTTCGGGATTGTTGGCTGTTGGTATTGACTAAAACCGTAGTTTTCAAAGTTGAGTTTTGAGGAGTTAAAGCACAGAACGTTTTGTTGTCAATTGTAATATTGTTTCGGTTGTCATTATAGAGGGGTGTACCTGGATTCAGACTTGTGAATGTAAATGTAAACTTTATCTATTTTACCACAATTTCCAAACAAGTTTTATCAACTTATATTAAGCACGCTTCTTGGTCCGCATGGAAGCGCGTGAGGGGTCTAACTATGGTAGGAAACCGGAGTGCCCGGGGAAACCCACGTAGTCGAGCAGTGATACAATACCCTTTACCGTCTGATCGGGGAATCGAACCACGGCCGCCTTGATGAAAAGCAGGTGTGTTACACGTAACATCGTGCCATCCGACCTCTCTTCAGACATGTTCATTATTAATGAGATTATGTTGCCCTGATATACAGGTTAAGTTAAGAGGATAATTTATTTTTTCATCTGGTATAAACATAGTTTCTGATAACTCAGGTTTTTGTTTTAGACAGTTTACATTGTAATTTATGTATGTATCCACCCGTCCCAGTTACTCACATTGTAATTCGAGCACCGACATTGTGAGAAAGAGATCTATTCCACAATCCAGCTATGTCAATTGACTTGGGTTAGGTGTAGTTTTCCGATAAAAAGCCACATTTGAATTGCTTTATTTCATCGATTTTCCTTTAATTTATTTCAAAAAACGAATATTTCCTCTCGGAATTTTTGTCAGAGCAAACATAGTCCATGTATTGTTGGTGGAAGAGCATTATCGACCTATCCTGTAATCCACCCGCCAGACAATACAAGGCTTACCGCTACATAAAAACACTGCCTATTGAACACGATATTCCACGTAGAAAATATCGATATATCTCGGCTTGAGCAAGTAGTATTGCGGCTTTGATCTTTGTCTTTGTCTAGGACTACCTACTCGGGTATAAAATTTCGTGCTTTCTCTTTTATGCCTAGACGAGACAGAGGCTGTTGTTTTGTTACATTGTGTCGATGGCAACGTCTCGGTTAAATCCCGTCAATGCCTGTCCCGCTATAAGGACGTAAAAATGATACCTTATTGCATTGAGATCGTTACAGGCGACTAAACTTGGGATCTTAATTTTTCTCTTCACACCAAACATCTTTCTCCTTCCTGTTGTCTCCCTTGACATCGTATCACATTTGGCGTTAGGTGGACGTTCGCCCCTGTGAGGACGACGTTTGGTGGACGTTCGCCCCAGTGAGGACGACGTTAGATGGACGTTCGTCCATGTGAGGACGACGTTAGATGGACGTTCGTCCCTGTGAGGACGACGTTAGGTGGACGTTCGTCCCTGTGAGGACGACGTTAGGTGGACGTTCGTCCCTGTGAGGACGACCCCTGTGAGGAAGACGTTAGGTGGACGTTCGCCCCTGTGAGGACGACGTTGGGTGGACGTTCGCCCCTGTGAGGACGACGTTAGGTGGACGTTCGCCCCTGTGAGGACGACGTTGGGTGGACGTTCGCCCCTGTGAGGACGACGTTAGGTGGACGTTCGCCCCTGTGAGGACGACGTTAGGTGGACGTTCGCCCCTGTGAGGACGACGTTAGGTGGACGTTCCCCCATGTGAGGAAGACGTTGGGTGGACGTTCGCCCCTGTGAGGACGACGTTGGGTGGACGTTCGCCCCTGTGAGGACGACGTTAGGTGGACGTTCGCCCCTGTGAGGAAGACGTTAGGTGGACGTTCGCCCCTGTGAGGACGACGTTAGGTGGACGTTCGCCCCCGTGAGGACGACGTTAGGTGGACGTTCGCCCCTGTGAGGACGACGTTGGGTTCTTTTCTTGGTCGAGATATACCGGAGTCTCTAGAAATGGTCATTTTGGGAATTGAAACAACGAACCTGAGAATTTGTTTCAATCTGCGTGTATTTGGACCTTCCCTATTGTGTATAGACCATTTTCAGACGTTTTGGGATGCTAGATTATCATGAACGACGGGGGTGGAATTTTTACCGAATTCTAATCTTAAAAAATATGTATAAATTAAAAAAAAAGTGAAGGTCTAAATACACGTAGACTGTAACAAGGTTTCAGGTCCCTGTGAGGAGAATGACTTGTTCACTTGTTGTCAGTATACTGTGACAGGATGGTGTGTCCTGCTGTGTGTCTTCGACTTGGCACGATTTCCCACCCAAGTACTCGTCACTGGACCAGTAACATAGCATGACATACAAAGAACTTTGTCGAATCTCACGTTGACGGCGTAAGATAAGAGAGACAACTCCTCTGTATATTATGACACACAACATTATGAACCCTTGTTAGAGTTAGATTTGGCTCTTTTACTGCTATATCAAGTAATTAGGGGGAGGCAGGCGCGGATCCAGGAATTTTGGGGGGGGGGGGGGGGGGGGGGGGGGCATAGGCATAGGACAAGAACAAAAACCAACAATTTAAAAATCCACTAACGTTTTCAAGGTTATGTTCACACAATTTTTTTTATTGAGATTGAAATCAAATATATCAAAGATACAATTCTGTCTGTGACTCAGTTATATATATTTGCATATAATGTGTTGCTCTCATCCAGTGACGTCACAGCGTATTTGTTGGTGTTAGCCTACATTTTTGTTGTCTATAGACGTTAATTTATTTTCACTTAGATCATGAATATTGAAAGTTTCTGAAGAATGTTTTTTGGAAAGTATAATAACATGTACTATACGTATAATTGTTATCAGTGGTTTTATTCAACGTTAGTGTCTTTGACAGCTTTCAGTAAGTTCTTGTAGGAATTGATCATAATATAGGATTTAGTAGAATAATAACCTTATACTCCCCAGAATACTCAATTATCTGGGCCTAATGTATGGTGAAAGAATTTGAGATGGATTTTTTTCAAATGTTGTCTTACAGTGTGAAAGAGGTATATTTACCTGTATAGGTAACACCCAGGTATTGACGGTTTACCCTCGATATAACGATTCTTGTTTATAAGTAAACCTATATATGTAACACACACGTATTGAAGGTCACCCTCGATATAACGATTCTTGTTTATAAGTAAACAACCTATATATGTAACACACACGTATTGAAGGTCACCCTCGATATAACGAGTCTTGTTTATAAGTAAACCTATATAGGTAACACACAGGTATTGAAGGTCACCCTCGATATAACGAGTCTTGTTTATAAGTAAACCTATATAGGTAACACACACGTATTGAAGGTCACCCTCGATATAACGAGTCTTGTTTATAAGTAAACCTATATAGGTAACACACACGTATTGAAGGTCACCCTCGATATAACGATTCTTGTTTATAAGTAAACCTATATAGGTAACACACACGTATTGAAGGTCACCCTCGATATAACGATTCGTGTTTTTAAGTAAACCTATATAGGCAACACCCAGGTATTGAAGGTCACCCTCGATATAACGAGTCTTGTTTATAAGTCAACAACCTATATAGGTAACACACACGTATTGAAGGTCACCCTCGATATAAGGAGTCTTGTTTATAAGTAAACCTATATAGGTAACACACAGGTATTGAAGGTCATCCTCGATGTAACGATTCTTGTTTATAGGTAAACCTATATAGGTAACACCCAGGTATTGAAGGTCATCCTCGATGTAACGATTCTTGTTTATAGGTAAACCTATATAGGTAACACCCAGGTATTGAAGGTCACCCTCGATATAAGGAGTCTTGTTTATAAGTAAACCTATATAGGTAACACACAGGTATTGAAGGTCATCCTCGATGTAACGATTCTTGTTTATAGGTAAACCTATATAGGTAACACCCAGGTATTGAAGGTCATCCTCGATGTAACGATTCTTGTTTATAGGTAAACCTATATAGGTAACACCCAGGTATTGAAGGTCACCCTCGATATAACGATTCTTGTTTATAAGTAAACCTATATAGGTAACACACAGGTATTGAAGGTCACCCTCGATATAACGATTCGTGTTTATAAGTAAACCTATATAGGTAACACACAGGTATTGACGGTCACCCTCGATATAACGAGTCTTGTTTATAAGTAAACCTATATAGGCAACACACAGGTATTGACGGTCTCCCTCGATATAAGGAGTCTTGTTTATAAGTAAACCTATATAGGTAACACCCAGGTATTGAAGGTTACTCTCGATATAACGATTCTTGTTTATAGGTAAATCTATATAGGTAACACACAGGTTTTGACGGTCTCCCTCGATATAACGATTCTTTTTTGCATGTACATGTATTAGTAAACCCTGAGTTATAACGTCATTCTTTCACTTGCCACTTTGTTTACCTACACCCAATGTTAATTATACTTAAGAGTTTCCAAAAAAAAGTCAAAATCTTTTAACCATTTAAGAAACTCAAAATTCGGCATGTATAAGGCAGCCATCTTTAATTACCCGGCGATATTGGATTTGATTTGTTGGCCATCTTGGTAACATGATTGTTTGATAAAGAAATAAGCTTGTTAATTTCTGTTCAATTAGTATTCAGAAAAAGTAAAAAATATACATACATTTGACGAAATCTATAATTTACCATATATATGGCAGCCATATTGGATTTGGCAGCTATCTTGGTTTTTGCGGCCATCTTGGAAAACAATTGCTTGGCCCCATATATAAATTAATTCACATTATGATGCCTTATACCTACATTCAAAGTTTCATACTTTTACTACAAAACCCCTCAATTCTACTGAAATTGCACCTTTCGTTATAACTTTGAATTTCCGCCATACATCATCATACGTCACTCGAGAGGAATGCTACATAATTGTCTACGCAATGTAACAATGATTTGACTGTTTTGTACACCGGGCTTAATATCAAGCTGTTTACAGCATCTTAATCCCTAATAATGAATTCTTTATACACAAATTGGCTATTCCTCGGTAGATATACAAAGTCACATCCGTGCTATGTGACAGATGGGATTTTTCATTAAAGAGGGAATTTTGTCTTTTATACAACAAATAAGTTCATATGAAAACCTGAATAAATCAATATGTTGTTGGTAAACAGGCGACCATCAATATGAATATAGTTCTGATAAGCGACACGTACCGTGAGGTCGACGAGTCTAGTTTGTGGTCCTGAAGGGAGAATCTGAGTATAACACACGTAGTATAGGACGGTTTGGATAATGAGGATGTTGTTAGCTTACGTTACCACTCTTGTTCTCCTCCTAACACTGCCGACCGGGACATCCGTACAAGGTACGTGTACACATGTATTAATCTGTCTTTAAAACCTGTTTTGTATAATGTACATCATGCAATTGCTATCTTCATCTGATTGTCTCTCATTTAGTCTCGTTCGATTTCGTTTGACCTCGTATGACCTTTTATCGTTAGATACCCTGTAATGGTTTCATACATGTACATATACATTGTATTTACATTACCAAGTGAAAACAACAAACATATGACCATGAATACACTATGAAAACCGTATGAAAACATTGTCTCTCGTGCAAATCACCTGATTAATCGGGTCATATTAATACGCCATCAAAAAAATAGTCCGCCTTTCAATTATGAAAATATTGTGTTTTTGTTGCAATTTGTTCACATAAAATAAATATGATTTGAATTGAATGATTGTATTTAATATTATTTTTACTTTAATACTTCTTTCTTTTTGTTTTATACAAAATTAAACAAAAAAGACCGGAAAATGCGGAGCGACATTAAAACAATGGCGTGGTGCATAGGCGGGATCTCCCGGCTGTTCTAATAATTTGGCGTTTCGTCGTATACATGACAATTTTTTCTTTTTAATAAAATTTCTCGTTTTCTCGATATAATTTTTTTAAATCAAGGTTATGTAAATATATGAATTGAATAGATTTTTTAAATTTTCATTGTGGCTATGAATACCAGTAGCTAGCTACAAATTATGTACATATCCTCCGAGGCGCGCTACCGCGCGCCACGAGGTATGTAGCTAGCTACTGGTATTCATAGCCGCAATGAAAATTTAAAAAATCTGTTCAATCCATATGTATGTGTTGAAAGTATTACCATTTTTGTAATTTTTAAGATTAAAAAATTCTTACAAACATAAACATTTTGAGTAATATTTCTGGTATTATTCAAATGCTGTACAGCCTCTATTCAACAGGAAATAAAGCAGTTTTACTGTATATTCGAATGTGTTTTATAGTTAACGTGAGCATATTGCCAAAGTTATTGGTGAAGTCGTTGTTTTTTACTTAAAACTTTCTATACAATCGCAACATTTCGCCAAATGGAATATTTTACAATTTTTGGCAGAAGAGAGGTATTCCGAATGTGAGAAACTTGGTTAAATACGGTGCTGGAGACTTTAGCTATGTATGAGTCACTAAACTAGACAATTGGTATCCCTTAAAGGGGCATTCCTTCGTTTGAATAAAGTTTAGGTCATCATAATGAAACTTACTGGAAAAAATGTATGTCCAACTAGTAAGAGTTATAATCTTCGAGTAATAAGTCCTGAAAATTCTTAATTCGACCCGAAGTATCACTAATTACCGCAAAAACATAAGGCATTTGTCTACAATACGCAATTTTACTGTACATGTCGGCGTTAATTTAATTACTTGTAGTCACAAACACTCATATGATCATCGTTCGCACATAGATTTCATCAATAGTAAATGTGCATGTTTCTGATATCCGAACGAAGGAATATCAATGTCCCTTTAATACTTTACAGGGTTGGTAAGACATGGAACTACAAATGATAGTTCCTGAATACTTTAATGTTGTATGATGTCAGACGAATCAAGTTGTTCATTACAAAAAGAAAAGTTCGTTTTATAATCTTAATTATGTGATCAAACCAACATAGCTACATTGTATTTAGTCCAAGATGAGTCCCAGAAGAACGAAGAAGCTGTATGGTCAGTTTTTACATTTCAATTCTAATCGGAAATTGGCCTTTTCAGGATTTCCTCTAAACGCCGAGATTGTACAGGGACATGTCATTGAAAAACGTGGTGTAGGCGTGGTCAACCCAAACCCTGTGCCAACTACAAAATGTCCAGATATCCGGTGTAAGTATGATAAACAGACGAGAGACCACCACAGTCAAATACCAAAAAAAAAAAAAAAAAATAGTCGGAAGGTTTCAGAGGCCGAACGTCACGTGGTTCATACACTCAGATGTTTTATAACATTATTTAGAAAATAGGAGTCACATAATCTTATTGATAAAATTTGACATAGATGTATATGGTTTGGCGTCAAGCAAGTTCAGCTGATTCGTTATTGTTCCATTGATGTCGATAATTTAGTGAATAAATATACATGTACATTTGAAGAACCATTCATCAGAAATCAAGAGTATTCAAGTATTGTAGATTTTGATTCCTGATATACTTTAATGGGTGATCCCGTGGTTGGTAGGGAACGCTACTCGCGATGGGCTGACGTCATCATTTTATGTAGTGTAACCATGTCGCACGTGGTAACGTCATCAACCTTAGAGTGTATTCCATGGGACATTGCTAATGACGAGTCAGGTTTCACAACAACTTATTAATTCTGGCTATTTTTAAGGAAGAGGGAAAAAATAACATGGATCTGTTTCGTGGACAGTGAATGATAGAATCTAACATAGGTTTGTCGATTCCGTGGACAGTGATATATATAGAGGTTATACAACGAGTGGTTGTTGAATATGGAATTTATTTCACACGAGTCAGTTATTTTTAAAAAATAACTTACGAGTGTGAAATAAATTCCATATCCAACAATCACGAGTCGTGTGACCTGTTTCTACCACAATAATGTCGGCTTTAATCAAAGGGAAACGTGGCCAAGTATAATTTCGCGTATGCAAATAAAGTGTACTGGTGACGTCCGGGACCCGGTGATGTGACGGCATTTGATTATTGATGACGTCAATAACAATTTCAATTGCGGCTTGGGTCAAAGTTCGAATTCTTGACCAATCAAAAGACCGGAAGGTCATATACCACCAGTGGTATATTTAAGGATTCATTCTAGACATTTTCGTTTTGATATTCTGAAAATTGAAATTGAGTTAGCATAGAAAAATGCCAATATTCACCGATTTCGTCAATGGGGTTCGACAAATAGAACAGCCTCTTTTTTCAAAATTAAATTGTCACGTTCAGATTGGCAAACAAAAAAGTGCATTGAAATAATACGGAAAAAAACACAGCCTGTTCAATTTTTTTTTATTATTTGTATAACAATATTGTATAAAATGTCTTTTTGATACTTTTTAATTAACATAAAAAACGATTTACGTTAGTTACAAGTAGTTCCGGTGGGTGAATATATTCATGCGTGGCACGGATTGATGTCACGTTTTTGGGTGTCAATTATGGTCACATAGACTGCAAATCTTTTTACTTAGTTTATATCGTGGTTTTGCCACCAAAATGTAAATATAACATATATTTATCCAATAGTCGGCACATTTATACAATGGCTTGAGAGTAGAATAACACGGACTTTGTGGTAGAAACATGTATAAGTTTGGCCAGTCAGTACAAGGATTGCCGAGTGCTCGCCAGCCAAACTCTTACACAACGGTTGATGTAACCATGTCTATGGAACAGAACCATGTTTGATTATTTTTCTCCGAAAAGTAACAAAATGCATTATGAAACCATCATCAGTGTCCAATGAAATGTGCGTAGAAATTGATGACGTCATAAATTTGCGACGTGGTTACGCTACATAAAATGATGACGTTACAAAATTGACTGGCGTACCAGCTGTCTTTCATATGGGAGTCATAGAATCTTTCACCTTCTTGAGGACGACAGAAGGGATCTCCGCCCTAGGGGGAGATACATTAGCTGCCTAACACTCGGCAGCGTCATTTTTGACAACTTAAGAATCTTTTTGGGAGGGTTGAGATCCCCGTCTCGCTCTCAAACGATTGGATATTATTTTCTCTTATCCGTTATCGTTCACCAAATATGATGTTACATCAATTCAAGAAAATGTTGACGTGACGTAATTGAATTGTCGAGGTGACGTCATTATTTCTTTTTCATACGATTCGATATTTTCTTTAAAATCCGTAGAATTGAACAAAGCTCAATTTTGTTTATTTACAAAGATAGTGTATATTATTTTTTTTACAGTGTGTGCCTTTGGGAACGGCGGTATGCCCGATGGGAAACGCTAGTTCTTCCAGCGCCTGATGTCATCAACTACGCCATACTTAGACAGTTTCCGGGATGATAACAATTGTATCAATTCATTATATATATGTATATATATATAATCGATTTATAATACGTGTGAACAACAATGACGAAAATAAAATAACTGTAAAATGGATTCATAATTTCAAGGACAAAATATCTCTGACAACATTAACGGGAAAAATGTCAATAAAAATGTGAAATAAATCTATCGAATAAATTCTTCATGGAAACACGAATATCGAATTCTTTGACGAAGAGAAATTGGTATAGCTCCGTATATCTAATGTAGTAAAATTTCCAGAATTACAGGAATATGTTTATTATAATCATTATTGAAATCGAAATATTTCAAAACATTCCGATATATTTCAAAATAACAGGTTATAAAGTTTTCTTAAATACAGTACACTAATCATTATATTTTATGATCAGGCAATTTAGAAATTAAACATTTTGAAATAACATATCCGATGGGAAAAATCATCAATGTAAATGTGAAATACAGTAGTGTTGTTATTTCCCATAGCTTATCTGAGTTGTATACCTGTAGATTAAACTATTTAACTGGACCAGACAAAGTCCTCCTCTACCACCTGGTAGTCACGGTCTATTGGCTTTGTTTGACAGGGGCCTGTAATACAGATCTAGATTACATGTTAAATTGCACGAAGCAGGTCTTCTAATGATAATTGTTTATTGTTAGATGGGGTTATTACTAATACACTAGAATTACATTTATTGAGGCATTGTCTAAAGACTGGTTAACTTTTTGAAGAAACCGACGTGGTATTCTTTCATCATACACAAGTATAGCCGTTTGATAAGATGGATACATGATTTTATTAACCTAAAGAAATATATAATGAGGACATATTTATGTTTTCGTTTACTTGTTTTGTTCTTAGTGTATTATTAATTGTTATTATTGTTTTTGTGATCTGATTGTTTTATTCATTTCATTTTGATTTTTATTTAGAAGAATGGCATAAGATGATATCCATTTTTTTCGTAACATATCTTCAGCATTTTTTTTTTTTTTTTTTTTTCATATTTTTTTATCTGTACATTTTTTTTAAAGAACCTAGCTCATTTTCTAACAGCTTGTTTCAGAAACATAGTTCAGTCTTTTTTTTGTATTTGTTTTATTTTTTCATACAGTGTAAAGTACATAGTATTCAATTGTATTCAGAATAATCATTATTACAGCACCATAGAATTGTAGATGATCCAACACAAATACACACATCTTAATCCAGATTCATAAAATCATTTACTTTTGATGAATTTTCTAAATGTTACTTTCCCACTGTATTTAAAGAAAGGAAGAAAGCAGAAGAAAAGGTGTAGAGCAGACAGAAAAATCATAGCAATAAAGCAATAGGGACGAAACAAGAAACATGGACAAAGACATATATATAGTAACAAAGACAGACATAGAGACAGAGAGAGAGGGAGAGAGAGACAAAGAGAGGTGTCAGAAAATCAAATATTTACAGTATGGTCTGTAGTCTAACCCAGATGTACACAGGATAAACAGAATTGCTGGTAAGACAATTTAGGTCTGACTTATAATTAGACCAGCTTTACTGTATATGAATGAAGACTGGCAAGGGAAAGACAAGAGGATTTAAACATGTATTGTCGTCAGCAAGTGTCACCACATATGATTATAGCAATAAAATTTTATTTTGAAATCTTATAGAAACAATAATATGTATTAACTTTGGTTACATATAACATTACAAAGTATAGCAGTAAACAAGAATCTAAGGACAATAATCAGCAAATTGAAGTTCTAAGAGATATTAAGTAATTTTTGCCATTTTTTCCATTCATTTTGAAAATTTTCCTTATACTTGTCCCCTTTACCCATTGCAATATATTTTTGTGTAACATAATGATCGTTAATAGTTTTTTTGAGACCAGTCAAAGATAAATTAATTTGTAGACACCTTGTTGAATAAATATACTGTTTAATAATTAAAATGATTGTACTGTCTATTGGTGTTCTTATTCCATCTTGATTATATAATCCAAAAATAAAAGTTTCCTTATTATATGCGAAAGGTATCATTAAAGAATCTAATAAAAACTCAAAATTTTGTAACATAACTTGCACCTTATCACATTCCCAAAGTGTATGTTCTATTTTTTCAATATCAGTTTTGCACCAGTAGCAATACGGATTTTCTGCTATTCCTGCCTTAAATAGAAATGAATTTGTTGTTAAGATGTGTTGATTAATTCTATATTGTAGCCACTGTAGTTTTGAATTTTTGGTTATATAAAAAGGCAATTTGTATATTTTCCTCCATGTTTCATTATCAAAGTTGAAGATATCCCATTTTTTTCTTCCAGTGGATATTATGTTATTTTTACTGAGTAAATAGTAAAAGTCTTTTGTTCCCTTTTTACTGCGAAAAAGAATTTCCATATCAATTGGTATAAATGGGTAGATAGGAGATGATAATTCCTGTTTCTGAATATCTACTTTAATTAATTTATTATACCAAATTGGTGTTTTAGCCAACATATCTGGGGATTTATATAAGTAGTTTTTATTAGATAGTTTTATCCATGCTTTAAAGACATCTTTCCAGAATAGATTTTTACATTTATTGTGACATATTGAGATATATTCCATCCCACAGTTAGCCATAAGGTGATCATCAACAAAAGATCTAAGAATTAACTGCCATTTACTTGAACTTGTAAAAAGTCTCCTTAACCATGTTAGCTTCAAAGATTCAATGAATGACTTCACATGTAACATTTTTAGCCCCCCATCAATGTATTTTTTAATAGTTACATCTCTTTTCACCTTATCTATTTTACTTTTCCAAAGAAAACAATACAGTTCTGTGTTTAATTTTTTCAAGAAATTCTCATCTGGATTTGGCAAAGAGATAAAGAGATGATTGAACTGAGAAATTAATAAAGCCTTTATAATATGAATTCTACCGATTGGAGTTAAGACTCGTCGTTCCCAAATTCTAATAAGTGCCTTTAACTTTACTAATTTCTTATCATAATTTAGTTTAGGTATTCGATGAAGGTCAACATGAAATTCGATTCACTATATTTTTTGCTTCCAATCCAAATAGCCTGGGTTTTAGATATATTTATTTTCAACCCTGATATTTTTGCAAAAGATTTTAATTCATCAATAGATTCTTTAAGGGATTCCTCTGTTCCATCCAAGATCAGTGAAGTGTCATCAGCATATTGAGACAGTAAAATAGGAATATTATCAACATCAAAACCTTTTATATTATTATTGTTCCTTATTCTAATAGCTAAGATTTCAGCACACATTATAAATATATATGGTGCAATTGGGTCCCCCTGCCTACAGCCTCTCTCTATTTCAAAAAATGGAGACAGATTTCCCCCTTGATTAATCGCTGAGCTTGAATTGTTTTGTAGAACCTTCACCCATTTCTTAATATCTTCCCCAAATTTAAGAAAATCAAGAACTTTATCAATAAACTTCCAAGAAACAGAGTCAAAAGCCTTTTCAAAATCAATAATCAACAACATTCCAGGTATATTTTTATCTTCTGCATATTGCATAATATCATAAACAATTCGAGTGTTTTCCCCAATATAACGTCCTGAGATGAAACCCGTTTGATCAGTATGAATTAATTTGTTCAAAACTATTTTTATTCGGTTAGCTATTGATCCTGATGCAATTTTATAAATAATATTGAGTAAAGAAATTGGTCTCCAGTTTTTAAGATATTGTCGAGGCTTATCTCCCTTAGGTATACATGTTATTATGCCCTGTCTTTGTGTAATTGATAATTGACCCTGATTGAACCCATAATTAATTGATCTGACTATAAAAGTACCTAACTGTTTCCAGAAGCATTTAAAAAATTCCACAGTGAACCCATCAGAGCCTGGGCTTTTATTATTTTTCATAGCTTTTAAAGTATTTGATGCTTCATTAAGAGTAATTATACCTTCTAATTTGTTAGATTGTGCCTCTGTTAATTTTGGAATATCAATATCTTTTAAAAAATCACCTAGGTGAATATCCTCTATATAATGATCAATTGTATACAATTTTTTGTAAAAATGTTTTACCTCATCGAGAATTTCTGCTTGTTTAGTTATTTTATCACCATTTTCTTTCTCTATCATTGGTATTAACTTTGAGGTGTAATTTCTGTTTTCTAAATTTAAGAAATAATGTGTTGGTTTTTCACCCTCTTCTACCCATTTAGCTCTAGATCGAATTAAGCTACCTTTTAATTTATTCAATCTTATATTTTGTAATTCTTGTTTTTTTTCATTCACCCTGTCTATATCAACCTCATTACTATCTTCTAGTTCATGTATAGTTGCTATAAGTCTACTTTCGTTCAAATTCTGTATCTTCTTTTTATATGACGAGTGGGAAATGGTTTTGCCTCGAATTTCTATTAAAAGTGTTTCCAAAAAAAGTTGATCGCTTATCATAAATTGTATATCAGAATCAGGTATATTGCTGATGTTTTCTAAATGATAAACTGGAAGAGCATATTGTCTTTTAATGTCTAAAATAAGTTTATTTATAAGTTCTAAGTAATCTAAATCATGTAAAAGTGAATTGTTAAACTACCATAATCCTTTTCCTTTTCTGAATTCGTTAAACTTTAAAGCAATTACAGGAAGTGAATGATCTGTTCTATAGCCTGGTTCAATATTTGAATAATGAATGCTTGGTAATAGATTGTCCGAAATAAGAAAAAGATCTAGCCTAGCTTGTTTAACAGGATTACTTCTCCTCCAGGTGTATCTTCTATTTTCTGGATGCTGTTCTCTATATATATCTACCATTCCCAATTCTTCTATAAGTTCAATTATTTTATCCCTGGCTTTTGGGTTATTTATATTTTTATAGCTTTTATCATAATCCACTGTAGGGTTCAAAACTAAGTTAAAATCACCACATATTATAAAAGAATCATTGCCAAATAGATTAATAGTTTCAGTTAAGTTTTCATAAAATTCTGGATTGTCTGAATTAGGGCCATATAGTGTAATTAATGTTACTTTTCTACCTTCTATCCTCATATCAAGTGCCAAAAAATTACCAGACAACTCCCTTTTTACCTGCAATACTTTTACTTCAAAATTGTTATTGAGTAAAATTGCTACCCCCCGTGCATTTGATCTGAATGAATTAAAATAGCAGTCATAACCCCATTCTGCTCTAATTATATTTTCAAGTTCAGGAGTGAAATGTGTATCCTGTAAACAGAAAATATTATAATGCTTATTTTTCAAGTAAGAAAAAACATCTTTTCTTTTATGTCTATCTCCTAGACCTTGACAGTTTGCTGATATTATCTTTATACACTCAACAAGTTACCTATCTAAACCGTTTATCTTATTAGAATCATTGACCATATATGTGACACAGCCTAAGACAACGCGAGAGGGCAGGAGCTCTAGCGGAGCCCTTGCCAGCAGCAGAATAGTAATAAATCTGACACTCAAGAAGAAAAGGAAAGGAAGCAGTGATAGACATAAGGAAAAAACACAGAAAAACATAGATGAGATCAAACAAAAAATAAGAAAAAGAGAAAGAAATGACACACTATCGACTATACCTAAATCATATTCTACTTACTTTACCTGTACTCTTACACCTTGCACATTTGTTCCCTTTTCATCCATGCATACTTTCACAATATTCCACTCCGCATAAATAAAGCAAGAAGTGAAACCGGAAGTCAGCAGTACTACTATAACATAACCAGAAAAGTTCAGTCTTATTTAGCTCCTGTTTCGTAAGATGACAATGCTTACCACACAAAAGACGGAGATCGTCATGTCAGGTCCGCACTAATCGACCTACCAGCTAAACATTATGTTCCTTAATATCTAAAATCGTAAATCGATAGTGTATTTCAAAATTTGGCATATTTGTGTCTAAATACATAACGTACTTTAAATCCATGGTATATAGATTTTTTTCAGGTTCTAACATATAGATAGGATATTTAAAACTCAATAATCAAAATATAAGGAGTATACGTTGCTGTTGTCTAATCCAGACAGGATATATCGAAACATGTCGTTAGATATTTTAGAGAAGAGTTGAACCTTTGAATTTCGCAGACGAGTCTCCAACACAACTCAAAGTGAATGGTACTCATAGATGTTCGATAACTCCAACACAATTACAACGCCGCATCCTAATCATTGTATTTGAACTAAGAAAAAAAATCTATAACATTACATTCGCTACTTAATGTCACAGGAAAAGTGTACTGTTCGTTTGATTTGTTACTTGCGAAGGGAAGAATCTTTTGTTATAAAAAATATACGAAAAAACAATGCGAAAGTCCCAGGTTTATTCGATATGCTTGGCATATTAATATCATAAAAGAAAACAGATGTGATGGTTATGACAGTATTGCACCTAAAATCCCAATGAAATTTAAATTGATCACCTTTTCTTCTTTCTTTTACCGCCTCCTCCCCCACCGCCCCCACCACCCATTTTCTGACCTCCACCGCGGGCGCCATCACTGAATTTTTCTGCCGGTTCCGGCGGAAATAACTTGAGTATATTGTCATTTCCGGTTCGTTTCTTTTCTCGATTTAAAAACCTATAAAACAGATACATGACAACGTCCGTAGTCACGGCAGTGTTAGCGTTATCGGAAATCCTTTTTACCACAAATACTGTATCTTGCGTTAAATATCTTTTCATAAATCTTCGACAGATTTTTCTTTGAGAACTTCTTAGTTTTGTGTCGTAGAGTTTAGCCATTTTTAAGTATTTCATTATAAACGTCTCTTTGTAATGTGGCAAAACAGCTATGGTTATTGTCCCACACAAATTCACAAAACTAAGTACGGATATAATGAGGAACCAGAACCACAGAAACAGGAATATCTTTTCGTTATATACGTTGATTGGTATGACACACTGTAAGGTGTACCTATTCACGTTCTGAAGTTGTCTTCTATCAACATCACACAGCGTCATTCTCGGAAATCTTGGAGACATGGTCCAATCTAATCCAGCTAGGAAAGCTTGGACAACTTCTATTCCAAATACATAAAACTTATTTCCCAGAAACTCATTCATCATGAACAGTTGTCCAAAAGCATTTGCAAAGTAGAGAAAACGGACTAGGATATTCAGTGTTATGAAAAAATTCCCAAAATGCCTTCCACACCCAAAGCGGATGTGCTTGGCGAATTTTTCGCGAACTGATGAACATATTCCTCCTCGAAACTGTTTCGTATTCACAGCATAAGCATCCAAATAGGAAGCAATATGGCGGAGTCTTTGTTCCCGGTCTTCCGGAAATACATCAATACTAAACTTTGCTAGTATACACATCTTCTTCACTTCGATGCCTGCTCGGGTTGCATATAATTTCCATATAAGTCTTGGTAGATAAAACATCAAAGCTTGCAAAAACAGAACCAGTGGCACCCATTGGTAATATGTGATTTCATCGGACTCGTCTTTCCGGGCCTGGAGATGAGCAGGAACTTGGATGTCAAAGGGGAGATAATACGTGTTCGACACCCAACAGAGGTCGTTGATGTACTTGACCTCGTTGTCGGTAAACTCCGGCGGACACCAGCAGTAGATCGGTTTGCCGACGTACTCCTCCGTGACGACATATATGTTGAAGAAGAGAAGGAACATGATGGTGTAGTAACGACTGATTCTGTCGATGTAGTTATCGTCCCAGGCGATCTGAGAGCCCGGGGCATAGATAAGTGGCCCAAGGATGCCATCCAAACTGAAAAAGATATATAGATTAATTTGTTTCATTTTAAGGATGATTACACTTTTTTTGATAGTTTCACGCAAATCAAATTAAAACTTATAGTATTCCTCTCAATTCATGACACGTTATACTCTAAGAAAAAATGAATGGAAATCGCCGACTGACGTTTATTTTTTTTCATTCATAATGCTATCATTTAGCTTCTACTGCATAGAACAAATCAATATTGAAATATATAAAGTTAGAAACATATTAACAGTGGTATGTATAACCAACGTATAGCTAAATTGTCAGACGAATTGGGGTTATCACCAAACCAAGTGTATGTCAACCTCCGGGACATAGGTATTTTAAAGAACCAAGTTTACACAAAGATGGAACATACATTTGTATTTGTCAACAGCATGATAAAAAAAATAAAAAGGTTGAGACCAATGAGGATCTTTCACACATGTGTCGCGTTATAAAGATGGTTGTGATTTTTTTCTTTAGGGTGAGTCTTAATCGCAACATATCGGCTTATCCCTTCAAGACGCGGAATCAAACTTTGAATAATGTCGCTGCATTGTTACCAGAGTAAGTATAAGCTAATGTACATTTCCTTGACCGGAAAAACTCAGTCGGTACGTAGTTGTGAACGCGTACAAATATCAAGGAACAAAAAAAAAGATAATCTAGATAACTGTATTACTTATATGTAATCAATTGATTAATGAATTTGCTCAACTACAATATGTTTTGTTGACTAAATCAGTCACAGTAGTAAGGTAATCCTATTTTTGTATACATACAATGTGTGATTGAGAAGATCATATATTATATTTATTAACGTACACATGTATATAATCCTATAAATCCGAGGAATTCTATTATGGTTGGAACTCAGGACGAGTTCCCATAGATACATTGTACGTCGGATTTACATTTTTCAGAAACATCTGTTTTTTTGCGACTTAATTCTGAAATAATAGAAAATGTTAATTTGACATTAGCATTCATTGGTTTGTGCATTGTTTAATGTCCAATTAACTGGAATGGTCATTTAAGATATTAGTATACAAAGTCATTGTGAGTAACTGTTTTATTGATACATTAGAACTTGTACATTAAATTTTATCGAAAATAACTCGATGAATCAATAAGATAAATATACTAATTGCGAGCCCACGAGATAGATGTGTACATTATAACCCACCCGCGCGTGTCAAAGGCCCACGTGATACTATCAAAGTCCATATTGACGTATCCATACGTGCCATTTACTGTAACTTAATCCGCCGATGGACTATGATAGTGCCCGATATACATACAACCGGTAACAGATGTTTATAGGGATATCGTCCTACCAATCTAGTCATTTAAACTATCTAGGTAATTAGAGTTCATTGTACTACAGCATTGTGAGGGGGTTTAAAGATATTCATTTAACTGTCACATGTAAAAGGTACAATTGTTACAAAACTTCAGTCCGCTCATCCACCCTTACATCCAGACTATTAATAGACCTGTGACACTCACTCTTCCCCTGTCCTCTCACCCACCCTGACATCCAGTCTACTATTAGACTTACGAGACACTCGCTCTTCCGCTGTCCTCTCACCCACCCTTACCTCCAGTCTACTATTACACTTACGAGACACTCGCTCTTCCCCTGTCCTCTCACCCACCCTTACATCCAGTCTACTATTAGACTTACGAGACACTCGCTCTTCCGCTGTCCTCTCACCCACCCTTACATCCAGTCTACTATTAGACTATGAGACACTCACTCTTCCCCTGTCCTCTCACCCACCCTTACATCCAGTCTACTATTAGACTTACGAGACACTCGCTCTTCCGCTGTCTCTCACCCACCCTTACATCCAGTCTACTATTAGACTTATGAGACACTCGCTCTTCCCTTGTCCTCTCACCCACCCTTACCTCCAGTCTACTATTAGACTTACGAGACACTCGCTCTTCCCTTGTCCTCTCACCCACCCTTACATCCATTCTACTATTAGACTTACGAGACACTCGCCCTTCCCCTGTCCTCTCACCCACCCTTACATCCAGTCTACTATTAGACTTACGAGACACTCGCTCTTCCCCTGTCCTCTCACCCACCCTTACATCCAGTCTACTATTAGACTTACGAGACACTGGTTCTTCCCCTGTCCTCTCACCCACCCTTACATCCAGTCTACTATTAGACTTACGAGACACTCGCTCTTCCCCTGTCCTCTCACCCACCCTTACCTCCAGTCTACTATTAGACTTACGAGACACTGGTTCTTCCCCTGTCCTCTCACCCACCCTTACATCCAGTCTACTATTAGACTTACGAGGCACTCGCTCTTCCCCTGTCCTCTCACCCACCCTTACATCCTGTCTACTATTAGACTTACGAGACACTCGCTCTTCCCCTGTCCTCTCACCCACCCTTACATCCAGTCTACTATTAGACCCATGAGACACTCACTCTTCCCCTGTCCTCTCACCAACCCTTACATCCTGTCTACTATTAGACTTGCAAGACACTCATTCTTCCCCTGTCCTCTCACCCACCCTTACATCCAGTCTACTATTAGACTTACGAGGCACTCGCTCTTCCCCTGTCCTCTCACCCACCCTTACATCCTGTCTACTATTAGACTTACGAGACACTCGCTCTTCCCCTGTCCTCTCACCCACCCTTACATCCTGTCTACTATTAGACTTACGAGACACTGGTTCTTCCCCTGTCCTCTCACCCACCCTTACATCCAGTCTACTATTAGACTTACGAGACACTCGCTCTTCCCCTGTCCTCTCACCCACCCTTACCTCCAGTCTACTATTAGACTTACGAGACACTCGCTCTTCCCTTGTCCTCTCACCCACCCTGACATCCAGTCTACTATTAGACTTACGAGACACTCACTCTTCCCCTGTCCTCTCACCCACCCTTACATCCTGTCTACTATTAGACTTACGAGACACTCACTCTTCCCCTGTCCTCTCACCCACCCTTACATCCTGTCTACTATTAGACTTACGAGACACTCACTCTTCCCCTGTCCTCTCATCCACCCTTACATCCAGTCTACTATTAGACTTATGATACACTCACTCTTCCCCTGTCCTCTCACCCACCCTTACATCCAGTCTACTATTAGACTTACGAGACACTCACTCTTCCCCTGTCCTCTCACCCACCCTTACATCTAGTCTACTATTAGACTTATGAGACACTCACTCTTCCCCTGTCCTCTCACCCACCCTTATATCCATTCTACTATTAGACTTACGAGACACTCGCTCTTCCCCTGTCCTCTCACCCACCCTTACCTCCAGTCTACTATTAGACCTGAGACACTCGCTCTTCCCCGGTCATACTAGACTGTAAAAGTATTACATACGTATGTGATAATGTTTCTTAGGGAGGGAGCTTGCTAAAGATACATCAAAAGATCGAACCAACGAAACTTTCCAGTCTCAGAAAAGTAGACAGTATTCGGACAAATACGGTTGGATGTTTACATATTTAATAACAAAATGTTTCTAAATAAATTCTACTCATTACTTCAAATAAAGCAGACAACATTTACATTCTTTTCTCTCGCCGTAACCCCAAAACAAGCAAGTATCCCGTGAGAACGCGTTAGTTAGGTATCTAATTCGCTTTCGCTTTCAATAGCAGATACTCTAATGGACCCTGGTCGTCACTATCATGTGAATGATATAATTCTTTCGAAACAAAACATCTGCATGAGATGTTACGGTGAACACTCAACCAGATGTCACACCACACTATCCCCTCCACCAGATGTCACTGTCTGTCACACCACACTACCCCTCCACCAGATGTCACTGTCTGTCACACCACACTACCCCCTCCACCAGATGTCACTGTCTGTCACACCATACTACCCCTCCACCAGATGTCACTGTCTGTCATACCATACTACCCTTCCACCAGATGTCACTGTCTGTCACACCACACTACCCCTCCATCAGATGTCACTGTCTGTCACACCACACTACACCTCCACGAGATGTCACTCTCTGTCACCCCACACTACATCACACCAAATATCACTGTCTGTCACACCATACCACCCCTCCATCAGATGTCACTGTCTGTCACACCACACTACATCTCACCAGATGTCACTGTCTGTCACACCACACTACCCCTCCACCAGATGTCACTGTCTGTCACACCACACTACCCCTCCACCAGATGTCACTGCCTGTCACATAGCACTTCATCCAACCAGATGTCACTGTCTGTCACACCACATTAACCCTCCACCAGATGTCAATGTATATCACACCACACTACCCCTCCACCAGATGTCACTGTCTGTCACACCACACTACCCCTCCACCAGATGTCACTGTATGTCACACCATACTACCCCCTCCACCAGATGTCACTGTCTGTCACACTACATAAACCCTCTACCAGATGTCACTGTCTGTCACACCACACAACATCCCACCAGATGTCACTGTCTGTCACACCACACTACACCCTCCACCAGATGTTACTGTCTGTCACACCATACTACCCCTCCATCAGATGTCACTGCTTGTCACACCACACTACCCCTGCACCAGATGTCACTGTCTGTAACACCAGACTACTCCTCCACCAGATGTCACTGTCTGTCACACCATACTACCCCTCCACCAGATGTCACTGTTTGTCACACCATACTACCCCTCCACCAGATGTCACTCCTTGTCACATCACACTACCCCTCCACCAGATGTCACTGTCTGTCACACCATACTACCCCTCCACCAGATGTCACTGTTTGTCACACCATACTACCCCTCCACCAGATGTCACTGTCTGTCAAACCATACTACCCCTCCACCAGATGTCACTGTCTGTAACACCAGACTACCCCTCCACCAGATGTCACTGTCTGTCACACCACACTACTCCTCCATTAGATGTCAATGTCTGTCACACCAGACTACCCCTCCACCAGATGTCACTGCTTGTCACACCATACTACCCCTCCACCAGATGTCACTGTCTGTCACACCACACTACTCCTCCATTAGATGTCAATGTCTGTCACACCACACTACCCCTCCACCAGATGTCACTGTCTGTCAAACCATACTACCCCTCCACCAGATGTCACTGTCTGTCACACCAGACTACCCCTCCACCAGATGTCACTGTCTGTCACACCATACTACCCCTCCACCAGATGTCACTGTTTGTCACACCATACTACCCCTCCACCAGATGTCACTGTCTGTCACACCACACTACCCCTCCACCAGATGTCACTGTCTGTCACACCACACTACCCCTCCACCAGATGTCACTGTATGTCACACCATACTACCCCCTCCACCAGATGTCACTGTCTGTCACACTACATAAACCCTCTACCAGATGTCACTGTATATCACACCACACAACATCCCACCAGATGTCACTGTCTGTCACACCACACTACACCCTCCACCAGATGTTACTGTCTGTCACACCATACTACCCCTCCATCAGATGTCACTGCTTGTCACACCACACTACCCCTGCACCAGATGTCACTGTCTGTAACACCAGACTACCCCTCCACCAGATGTCACTGTCTGTCACACCATACTACCCCTCCACCAGATGTCACTGTTTGTCACACCATACTACCCCTCCACCAGATGTCACTCCTTGTCACATCACACTACCCCTCCACCAGATGTCACTGTCTGTCACACCATACTACCCCTCCACCAGATGTCACTGTTTGTCACACCATACTACCCCTCCACCAGATGTCACTGTCTGTCAAACCATACTACCCCTCCACCAGATGTCACTGTCTGTAACACCAGACTACCCCTCCACCAGATGTCACTGTCTGTCACACCACACTACTCCTCCATTAGATGTCAATGTCTGTCACACCAGACTACCCCTCCACCAGATGTCACTGCTTGTCACACCATACTACCCCTCCACCAGATGTCACTGTCTGTCACACCACACTACTCCTCCATTAGATGTCAATGTCTGTCACACCACACTACCCCTCCACCAGATGTCACTGTCTGTCAAACCATACTACCCCTCCACTAGATGTCACTGTCTGTAACACCAGACTACCCCTCCACCAGATGTCACTGTCTGTCACACCATACTACCCCTCCACCAGATGTCACTGTTTGTCACACCATACTACCCCTCCACCAGATGTCACTGTCTGTCACACCATACTACCCCTCCACCAGATGTCACTGTCTGTAACACCACACTACCCCTCCACCAGATGTCACTGTCTGTCACACCATACTACCCCTCCACCAGATGTCACTGTCTGTCACACCAAACTACCCCTCCACCAGATTTCACTTTCTATCACACCACATTACATCCAACCAGATGTCACTGTCTATCACACCACACCATATCCCACAAGATGTCACTGTCTATCACACCACACTACATCCCACCAGATGTCACTATTAATCACATCACACTACCCCTCCACCAGATGTCACTGTCTATCACACCACACTACCCCCTCCACCAGATGTTACTGTTTGTCACACCACACTACCCCTCTACCAGATATCACTGTCTATCCCACCACACTACCCCTCCACCAGATATCACTGTCTATCACACCACACTACCCCTCCACCAGATATCACTGTCTATCACACCACACTACCCCTCCACCAGATATCACTGTCTATCACATAACACTACCCCTCCACCAGATATCACTGTCTGTCACATCACACAACCCCTCCATTAGATGTCACTGTCTATCACACCAAACTACCCCCCACCAGATGTCACTGCTTGTCACACCATACTACCACTCCACCAGATGTCACTGTCTGTCAAACCATACTACCCCTCCACCAGATGTCACTGTCTGTAACACCAGACTACCCCTCCACCAGATGTCACTGTCTGTCACACCATACTACCCCTCCACCAGATGTCACTGTCTGTCACACCAAACTACCCCTCCACCAGATTTCACTTTCTATCACACCACATTACATCCAACCAGATGTCACTGTCTATCACACCACACCATATCCCACAAGATGTCACTGTCTATCACACCACACTACATCCCACCAGATGTCACTATTAATCACATCACACTACCCCTCCACCAGATGTCACTGTCTATCCCACCACACTACCCCTCCACCAGATATCACTGTCTATCACACCACACTACCCCTCCACCAGATATCACTGTCTATCACACCACACTACCCCTCCACCAGATGTCACTGTCTGTCACACCATACTACCCCTCCATTAGATGTCACTGTCTGTCACACCACACTACCTCTCCGCCAGATGTCACTGTTGTCACACCATACTACTCCTCCACCAGATGTCACTGTCTGTCACACCATACTACTCCTCCACCAGATGTCACTGTCTGTCACACCATACTACTCCTCCACCAGATGTCACTGTCTGTCACACCATACTACCCCTCCACCAGATGTCACTGTATATCACACCACACTATATCCCACCAAATATCACTGTCTGTCACACCATACTACCCCCTCCATTAGATGTCACTGTCTGTCACATCACACTACCCCCTCCATTAGATGTCACTGTCTGTCACATCACACTACACCTCCACCAGATGTCACTGTCTGTCACACCACACTACCCCTCCACCAGATGTCACTGTCTGTCACATCACACTACCCCCTCCATTAGATGTCACTGTCTGTCACATCACACTACCCCTCCACCAGATGTCACTGTATGTCACACCATACTACCTCTCCACCAGATGTTACTGTCTGTCACACCACACTACCCCTCCACCAGATGTCACTGTCTGTCACACCACACTACCCCTCCACCAGATATCACTGTTTGTCACACCATACTACCTCTCCACCAGATGTTACTGTCTGTCACACCACACTACCCCTCCACCAGATGTCACTGTCTGTCACACCATACTACTCCTCCACCAAATGTCACTGTCTGTCACACCATACTACCCCTCCACCAGATGTCACTGTTTGTCACACCATACTACCTCTCCACCAGATGTTACTGTCTGTCACACCACACTACCCCTCCACCAGATGTCACTGTCTGTCACACCATACTACTCCTCCACCAGATGTCACTGTCTGTCACACCATACTACCCCTCCACCAGATGTCACTGTCTGTCACACCACACTACCCCTCCATTAGATGTCACTGTCTGTCACATCACACTACCCCTCCATTAGATGTCACTGTCTATCACATCACACTTCCCCCTCCACCAGATGTTACTGTTTGTCACATCACACTACATCCCACCAGATGTCACTATCAATCACATCACACTACACCTCCACCAGATGTCACTGTCTATCACACCACACTACCCCCTCCACCAGATGTCACTGTCTGTCACACCACACTACCCCTCCACCAGATGTCACTGTCTATCACATCACACTACCCCCTCCACCAGATGTCACTGTCTGTCACATCACACTACCCCCTCCACCAGATGTCACTGTCTGTCACACCACACTACCCCCTCCACCAGATGTCACTGTCTGTCACACCACACTACCCCCTCCACCAGATGTCACTGTCTATCACACCACACTACCCCCTCCACCAGATGTCACTGTCTATCACATCACACTACCCCTCCACCAGATGTCACTGTCTGTCACATCACACTACCTCTCCACCAGATGTTACTGTCTGTCACACCACACTACCCCTCCACCAGATGTCACTGTCTGTCACACCACACTACCCCCTCCACCAGATGTCACTGTCTGTCACACCACACTACCTCTCCACCAGATGTCTCTGTCCATCACACCACACTACCCTTCCATCAGATGTCACTGTCTGTCACACCACACTACCCCACCAGCAGATGTCACTGTCTATCACACCACACTACCCCTCCACCAGATGTCACTGTCTGTCACACCACACTATATCCTACCAGATGTCACTGTCTGTCACACCACACTACCCCCTCCACCAGATGTCACTGTCTGTCACACCATTCTACTCCTCCACCAGATGTCACTGTCTATCACACCACACTACCCCCTCCACCAGATGTCACTGTCTGTCACACCATTCTACTCCTCCACCAGATGTCACTGTCTATCACATCACACTACACCTCCACCAGATGTCACTGTCTATCACATCACACTACCCCTCCACAAGATGTCACTGTGTGTCACACCACACTACCTCTCCACCAGATGTCACTGTCTGTCACACCACACTACCCCTCCACAAGATGTCACTGTCTGTCACACCACACTACCCCCTCCACCAGATGTCACTGTCTGTCACACCATTCTACTCCTCCACCAGATGTCACTGCCTGTCACATCACACTACCCCCTCCACCAGATGTCACTGTCTATCACATCACACTACCCCTCCACCAGATGTCACTGTCTATCACACCACACTAACCATCCACTATATGTCACTGTCTGTTACACCACACTAACCATCCACTAGATGTCACTGTCTATCACATCACATTACCCCTCCACCAGATGTCACTGTCTGTCACACCTTCGGAGCTTTAACGAAAACTGCTTTTTTGACACATCAAGTAATGCCAACTTACGACATACAATGTGTTTTCAAAAGATTACTGTGTTGTCTGAAACTCATGGTTTTATGGCTAATATTTTTTATATCGAGAACAGCATATAAGGACCATGCAATCACAATGCCTTGCATTAAATGCCCCATTCCCTCATACATTTTAAAAAATTTTCGAAATTAAATCCTTATAACATTTTGAAGTTAACTAGCACAGCGTAATACAACAGTACAATGCCTAATTCAGTTCCATTGTAAAGACAAATTCTTTGATGTTTTCGGGATTTAATTGATGATTTGTTTAGAAAAGTTGAAGTTCGTCCTAATGTTTTCTTCGTGTAATTTAAGAATTAAAACATTTTAAAATAAAGTATATACTTACAAGGTTACAAGGCCCAGAGGCATTTCCTACTCAAGTTGTACTTAGTCCATAGCTGGTTAACGGCGTCACATATTGTACTAAACAGGATTGTTTTGTAATTAATCTAAATGAAATGTATTCTGATAGGTCAGAGGTCGTTTATACTATTTAACAATTAGATCTCTCGGTCCTACATACAGTATGGTTCCTCGTCACACCTGAACACGCCATGATCAAAATTACATTATCTCATTAACGTACCTGGACAGGTGTATTAGATATAGATTGTAGATGACCACGTACAAAAATGTAATAACTTACGGTCGAGTCACATAAGTCTCGGTACTTTGAATCAATGCGTCATTTTAAAAGGGTCGACCAACAACATTGTACCTATTTTTATTAGATGACGAAGCCTTTGGATACAAAATGCAGTTTAATTGAAATTCTGTAAAACTAATTGTCAATTCTCTGAAACTAATTATTAATTCACTAAAATAATAGTAAATTCTGCAGTAGTTTTATAATCGCGTTGTATTTTCGTTGATTTCGAGTGATCGTGTATATTCTAAATCATTGAATATTATACATACATCGTCCACGATAGCAAGGTCCTTATATCAACGTATCAGGTGTGTTCTTCATTTCGATTAAAAAAAGGAAATTTGGGAACAGTGAAAGTATCTGATTTACAGTGTATTTTTTCAATAATATATTTTATTATGTTTCTTTTTCCAATTATTAGAAATTCGCTTGAATACAGGTATGTATTTAATTCAATTTGCTTTCAAGAAAAAAAATGTGGCTGGAGTGCAAAACATGCAAAACATGGTTTTACATATACATCATATACATCATATACATCATACATCATATACATCATATACATCATATACATCATATATATTTTTTTAGAATTTTGAACATGATACACTGTTGTATTCCCCTCGAAATACTGTTAAATATGTATTTACAAACAGTTGTTTACCCCAATAAATGATAATTTAAGCTGATAGCATTTCTTTATGTAAAAATGGTGACAGACATTCTCCTTCTAACTACAGGTCTATTTAGATACTGGCCACTGCCGGAAAGGTATTTAAATTATTTTATAGACAATTTTCCTTTTTAAACCCCAATCGGGTTTTATGCATGGTCATTTAACAGTTTACCAACTCAATGACATTTATCATCGTAGCTTTTTATGACTTCCCTAAGTGTTGATAGGGTTTGAAGGGGTATGTTTGTTAAATGAAAATCATGTGGTATTTCAGGTGAATTGTATTCTTGGCTAGAGAATTCATTTAATTTAGAGATACCAAAATGTGTCTCCGAGTTCTGCTGTAAGTCTAATTGAAGAAGCGGCGCTTCTCCAAAGTTCAATTCTTCACAAAAAGAATATGTCTCATTGTTATAGGCTACCATCATATGCCCGTATTGATGATGTACATTAAGAAAAAGTCCTAAAGAGTCTTTTTAGAAAACGTAGAAAACTGTTATTAAAGATACACAACAAATCTGCTCCTGACCTCGGACATACATCCGCCAGAATAGCCCGAGTTTCCTCTGACCCTGACACCATGAACACCAGACATTGGCGTCAGGGCCAGAGAAAACTCGGGCTACCGCCAGCATTGGATCTCATCGCGTGAGCAGATTAAGACGTCCGCGATACGAAGACTGTCGAATACACGTTAAATGGTAACAATTATGAAACCTTTCTATTATGTAACATCCGCGGGAAAATGTAAAAAGAGTAAGAGTTGATTATTATTTTGTGAATCTCCCCGACATACACATACATGTATACTGAAAATACAAGTTGTCCACATTTTACTGCACTAGTTACAAATGTAGTATATTTGTCTTCTTTTTTTTAATTATTTTCTTTTTTATTTCAAATAATTATGATAACACTGGGAAATCCAGGGTAAACATGAAAATGCCCGAAAAGGTAGTTTTCGGTGGAAAGCTGAGAAACTATTAATCAGCAAATCATTTGGCGAATAAATCCTTGTTGGCTTATCACACTTTATTGATATCATATTCAGTGGAATTTAATTTTGAAATGTTGAAACTACATGTGGATTGAATTAACCTTATATAATAGACTTTACATTTAAGGATTGTACCTCATTTTGATTGCGTATACGGTAGCATGCCCGCAGTTGGCAACGAGCATTTCCTATGGTTAGCGCGTTAGCATTCCATATGATATGTTCGTTACCATATACGCAGTCAAAATGAGGCACAATCCTTATATTTACATCAAACAAATCGTTTAAATACAGTACGAAGAAAAGAAAATGCAGGATGTTCAGGTCACAATTAGACAACGTCATAATAATGTTACCGATTCTTGCGCTTATTAACCCGCTTTACATTGATTTGATTGATAAGTTGTGAGCCTTGTATTGAGGGAGGTACTCAAGGATGTTCTTTTTTAAATCCTACTAGTCTCTGGCTATATAGGGCCATGTACCTAAGGACTGGTCTCATTTGATATGTTTATATCGACGAGGTAGCACTCTAAAGTAAACAAGACAAGCGACTTTTGCAAAATCGACAAAATCGGTTAGGGTTATAGGGAGAAAGAGTGTCATTGCCATGGCTACCATTCACGATTTTGGCCTGATCTCGCTCCATCAAACTTAAATCTATTTCCAAAACTGTAAACAGCTATTCAGGCACCCTAACCCTAACATACCATGCTAACATCCAAGAAATGGTGTCCGATAAAAGTGGCATCGAGGCGGCCCTTTAAAACCAACAGCAAATGTGTATAGATACTGAAGGGGATTATGTTGTAAAATCATAAAATATGTCTGGCAAAATTCAAATCCTTCAATATGAGGCTCACAACTTATCAGTCAGTCCTCGTACCTCTCATACTAGTGCCAGGAACTCTAACATACGTCGACCAGATCATGGTATAGGGAGCTTAAACCCCGATTATCGTCGTATAGATTTATTATTATAAATGTTTTTTATCAAACTAATTAGGAGCTTCATAATGATCACTAACAAATAAGCAGTACAAATACATATTTGTCGACTTTTAAACGTCATTTAGATAACCCGTTTAAACATTTTAGATTACGTTAAAGCTGCTAATGCTTTAAATAACCAGTAATTGATCATTTATGATTAATGCTGTATATATGCTGACAGACACAGGCGTCAGGTGGATCCGAATACGTGTACGCGTCACAGTTCTGTCGTTAAGGTGCATTATTTGGCATTATATTGACCCAAGATGGCGATTGGCCATTTTGTCTTTGAAATGAGACATGCTTTCCCGACAGTTGATCTACTTGTAATAAACACAATCCCGAAATGTTTGGTTCTAATACAGTACTATAAAACCAATCGAATGTGGTCATCGCATTCGGCAAAACTCGGCAAATTGTGGTACCGGAATCTGCCGAGGTTTGCCGATTGGAGAACATCATTTTACTGGTGTCACTGAAGGCAGTGTTAAAATTAGTCGTTACGTACATTGTGAGAATTTGATATTGTTTTACATGAACTTGTTGAATCCCCAATATTACATGTTTTAGGCTTCTGAGTCACTGTTAGATATTGTTTGTACAAGTAATGATAACCTCATTGGTAAAGGCTATGTTGGAGAGAGTCTCTTGATCAACCGGTCAGATATTACTGTCTAATATATTGTTGTTTTAATATTCAAAAGCAATTGCAGCAAGTATTTAAGCGGAACATTTGTCATTTCGACGGAGGAAACTAAGATTTATTAAGGGGAAAACTAAGCTCAGTAAATTGGAATATGTTGAGTGATTTCGATGATATTAATGATGCTGACAAAATATTTATATCTTACATAGTCATCTCTTTTCACAAACCCGCTTGTATATATTTAACGACGTGCATGTAGATCTTCCTCTCACAACTGAACTGTTTTTTGTATGGGTACGACTCTGACCAACTTTCCGATGATGAAAATACTTTTATATTTTCAAGTGTACAAGATTTCATTGTCAACTCAAGATTTGACTGAATTCTCTCATTCGATCAGTCATCCTCTCTTCCTATAAACTACTTCCTACTCTTGTTTGCACGGGCAATCTCACCCCTTTCCCATCTCCTAACCCAACCCCTCACAAAGTCCTCTCGCTCACACCCAACCCCACCGTTATATATTTTTGTAATCATTCCAAACATTTGCCAACATATTATTTATTATCAATATTATAATTAAGTGAGTGATAACTCTTGGAAACGAATCCATAAAAGTTTTACAAAACTTGTTTCCGAATTCCAATCCCCTGCCCGAAACAGCAGTTTTATACTCAAACAAAGAGCCCGAAAGCATATAGTTTACTTCGACTCTTTGTTATACTTATATGACAATGGGATGGAATAAAGTTTATATCAAACTTGTGCATCTTATTACGACCTGTGTTGTGTATCAGAATTACTTAATCATTTAAGAAGGATATACAATCAAAAGCCATTTGGCGTTTTTTAAACTGAAAAACAGCAGTTTTATACTCAAACAAAGAGCCCGAAAGCATATAGTTTACTTCTACGTAATTGCATGAATTACATGTATATGTATTTTTAATTAAATTCTGATTTTACAATTCATTTTTCCAAATGTACTTTAATTAAAACTCTACGTAAAGATCGTGTTTTAATAAGAATCGTGAATCAACATATAGATCTATTATTTGACGGGGACAAATACAGTATATGTTAATTTTCAGGACATGTGCAAGTCTATATTGTTGAGAGTGTTCACTATTTGCACAGTGCAGGTCTAAATTCTAATATTAGAATCTCAGGTTATGCCCTAGACAGCATAGATTGTATGTTTATCGATGTCTTAGACACGGAAACCTTAGATAAACATAGGGTAAATAGCGACGCGATCCGTATTCTTAGTCCGGCTTTGTGTTTTTCTTGTTAGTTATAACATACCGGAAGCACTTTCGCAAGTAAGCACATGTACCGGTAAACAATGGTAAACAATTGTCCACTGGACGTTTGTGTATGTGTGTGAACTTGTCCCGTTAGGATTATGTAATGGTCATTGATTCGGACATAGAGGTATTGTGTGTTAAGTTAGCAACAGGTGAAGACAGAGCGGAGAAAACATGGAGTTGAAGGCTATGACCGGTAAACACTGTGACAGTATAGCGTTCAACATTTTCCTGGTTGGTGGTATTTTTCTTCTGTGGTACGAGGCATTTTTCGTCCTTCCTTCCTACGAACCGGATACTGTCCGCTACGTATGGCTACACTACATTGTAGCCGGCTGGCTAGCATTTAGTATCTACGGAAACATGTACAAGCTCAAGACCACGGATATCGCGTTCAGGACACGCAGGGATGATTACGGTATTGTAAATAAACCTCGTGGCTGGAAGTATTGTCGTATGTGTTTGATGGATACACCCGCCCGATCACACCACTGTAAGGTCTGTAAAGTATGTATACTGAAGCGGGATCATCACTGCTGGTTTGCTGCCGGCTGTATCGGTTACCATAACCACCGTTACTACGTTGTCATGGTAACGTACATGGTGATAGCCGGCTTGTATTGTAATTTGTTCAATTCTGACTTCGTCACTTCCGTTACGGGAGGCTTCAGTGTGATGAACGTTATATGGTTCCTTGGGCCACATGTGGGTTGGCTCCTCGGGTACTTGAACACTTATGAATTATTTGTGTACACGCTCAGCTCGGCCGGGATAATTATGACGGTGTTATTCATTTGGCTTCTCGTTATCCAGATTATGCAGATACGGAGCGGACAGACCAAATATGAGGTGAAAATGGAGATACACAATTACGGTATGAAACAACAGTGGAATGTAGAGGAAGTGTTCGGGGAGCATTCATTTCTCGTGTTTCTGTCACCGTTTTTGAACTCTGCTTTGCCAGGCGATGGAATTGTATTTAGTTCGGCTGATTGAAATGGAATAAATGGAATAACTTAAATATGTTGAAAATAGATGATTCCTGAACACTGAACATACAAAGTGTAACAAAAACTTGGAGAACTCGAATGTGTTTGATAATAAATGATAAATACATATACGGCATTGTATGTTTTTAATGTCTAGACTACACTCCATATAAACCTGTGTCGGAACAGAGTAGCCCTAAAACATCACAGACACCTGGATCTAGTTACTAATACCTCCGGTTAAAATCATATATCCGTCATATTTACAGTATGGTATATAATGTACTTCATGTATCATCCGTAAAAATGTGTTTGTGGAATTTGGTCATCATTGAAGGATTTCTATAGCCAAACATTTAACACGCTGTCTTTTCTGTTAAGTGCTGTCTTTTCAGTTATTTGTATTATTATAATATTAACGCTTTCTAATCACCATTTAACTCATCGCTTTATTAAAAGAAAAACAAAAAATGTGTACATGTATATGGATATTTGTCTCGGTATTCGTCCTGAAATCAGCTTGTTACGTCTTTCTGTGAAGTGTAACTAAATGGATTTAGAAAAATAATACTGTTTATTGCATTTTTGCCAGTGAAATATATTCACTGGTAAAAATGTAATAAAGAGATTTATCAAACTAATAAAACTTATATTTTCACTGCAGCGATGAGCAGTGAAGATATAAGATTTTGCAGTGAAAATATAAGTTTTCCATTTTTGACCAATCAGAGCAGACCTTTGTATTCACCTCGTTGAAACTTGCCGATGTTTCAAATCGAAGTGGTGATAGATAAATTGGTTATTTTGCTATATTTCTGAAATATTCTGACTAGTTTTTGACAAAATACAAAAACATAATTATAACAGAACGATAACAGAATTAAAACATAATGATAACAGACTTATAACAATTATAACAGAATAACATAATTATAACATGATTATAACATTATGATAACAGAATGATACAAATGATAACATCATTATAACAGGATTAAAACAAAATTATAACAGAATTATAACATAATTATAAAGAATTAAAACAAAATTATAACAGAATTATAACATAATTATAACATAATTATAACAGGATTAAAACAAAATTATAACAGAATTATAACATAATTATAAATAATTAAAACAAAATTATAACAGAATTATAACAGAATTATAACAGAATTATAACAGGATTATAACATTATGATAACAGAATGATAAAAATGATAACATAATTATAACAGGATTAAAACAAAATTATAACAGAATTATAACATAATTATAACAGAATTATAACAGAATTATAACATTATGATAACAGAATGATAAAAATGATCCATTAACAGTTAACACTTTTAGAATCAGACCAATTATGCCTTACTCTGTTGAGTATGTACTCTTAGAAAGGTAAAATATATGTTATACTAGCATGTATTCTGACATTGTTTTATATATATATTTGCTACATTAGCACGTCTGAGGCTCCTGTCATTTAACTTAACTTCATGTCTTTAAATATGATTTTTTTTTCTGTGAATAACTACAGTAGGTTTCTGGCGGTACATCATTGTACAATGTATGTAAGTGTCATCAGTATTGATATTCTTCCATTTTCAGTACATAGCGTTTATCTTTTTTTTAATGTGTTGTTGGTCCCATTTGTATACAAACAATTTATGTTTAATTCCAATCACCACTTAGATTATCCTATCACACAATAAAATGTGGTGAACACAACGTTTAAACAATTTATTTGTTGTGGTAGATATAGTGCTCCTGAGGATATACAGAGGAAAGCATTGAATTTAGAATCAATGAAGTTTACCAATTTAGAATTTTAAAAATGAAAAATTTTCCTAAATAGATAAAAAAAAATTGAATAGGTATCCGTCCGAGATTACTACAATTGGCGTAAGAAGGAAAACAAGTTTTGGAGGTCTTTTTTTTAAGGTAAAAATAGTATCATTACTTGAAAAAAAAAGTAAAATGTAGAATCCGCGTAGATAAGTATTGTACCAACATATCAAAAGTGGATGACAATACCTTGGTAGAATATTTGAATAATACTGTATTAGGCATCTCAGTACACCACTTTGATAATTTCTTACACACACTATCAACATATCGTTCCCAGTTAATACTTCATTGGTGTTTATCAGTATACCAAAACGTTCGACACAACAAACCATTCCAATAACATGTCACTCAATATCAAAGAAGCACTTAGTTAGTTTCTCTGGAGGGTCAACGGTCATACACAGGGTCTTACCTAAATACCTAGTAAATCTTCTACTCACGACACATCGGTGGCCACACGAGTAAAGGGAAACAACTCTTACAATAACAAAGGTCGATAACCTATGACGTGTTAAGATAGATGTACAGTTAATTTCGTACTTTCTAGTAGTTAAATATTAATTACGATTTGCAGAAGAATATTAACTTTTCCAACGAAAATATGATATGAAATAGTATCTTAAGATATCAGAACTACTTTTAATGACAACATAGACTATCTATAGGTATCATGGTGAATAGTTTGAGTTTGTGCGTTAAGAGGGAGCTGTGAGTTTGTTCAGCTGTGAGTTTTGTACGTTCAACTGTGAGTTTTGTACGTTCAACTGTGAGTTTTGTACGTTCAGCTGTGAATTTGTACGTTCAGCTGTGAATTTTGTACTTTCAGCTGTGAGTTTTGTACGTTCAACTGTGAGTTTTGTACGTTCAGCTGTGAGTTTTGTACCTCTAGTTCAGTTGTGAGTTTGTTTGTTCAGCTGTGAGTTTTGTACGTTCAGCTGTGAGTTTTGTACGTTCAATTTTCGTTCAGTTGTGATTTTTGTACATTCGTTTGTGAGTTGCGAAGCGGTGACACCAAAGTCGATTATCAGAAGTCCTGTATGTCTACTGTCATTTCCACTTATTCTCCTCATACTGCCAGCATTACACGTCAGAGGTAGTTATATCTATTATTATAATATGATTGTAGATACAACGATTACTGTTTTGTACATACTGTACATTTCCAGCGTTAGAAGGTCGCTGCTTTTCCTTGTTCGTACTTTAAAATGTGCTTTGAAGTCATTGTTGATTTCGATGATGGATTTTTTTTACCGGTCAGAGAATTATGGGGCCCTGGATTTTGTTGATAACAGTGCGTCGACAAACTATGGGTATCTCCATAGTACCGATGTCAAGACTTTGGTCCATTATGAGATCTACGTGGCTATTCAATACATTACGTATTCCGTGACCTTGTCCCCATTCAGGTCGTCGATATACCGTTAGGGTACGTATATAGGATTCATGAGAGCGTCGTGATGAATGAGCACGCGTCCGTTGTTCGAATCTTACAGCCCTTCTGTTGCGTCAGAAATGACGTCCTCAAACATTTCTTGTAATTTGTAGAGCAGGACACGCCATTTATTGTTTTACTCTGGACTGGACATACAAAATTTTACCGCTGTGATATTTTCCTATCTCACCCTAGGGTTGAGTCAAGCTACATGTGCTCTTTGCACGGTTTCAACGATTGCCTTTCGTTACGCCAATAATGTCATGACGTCACGGCGACAATACAATGACGTCAGATTGACAATTCAAGCACGTCACGTCAACATGTCCTTGCATACGTGTAACGGCCATTATAAGATACAAAAGGGGACAAACAGGAAAAAAAAACCCCAAAAAACCCAAAAACATTCTCATTCTTCACAGGGTTATCTCGCAGTTGCTAGGGAAAATATTAATAGAATCTTTTATCCCCTTGGGGTGAGACAGGGGGATCTCAAACCCCGTGTTTGGCAACTTAATTATCTTACCCGAGGGTTGAGATTCCCCCGTCTCACTTCTATGGGGATGAATGCTTATTTTTCTCTTACCTTGTTTACCCTCTTATGTATCTAATATTGACGTTATATTAATTCAAGAAAATGTTGACGTAACATGATTGAATTGTCGAAGTGACGTCATTGTACTATTGCCGTGACGTGTTATGTTATTGTTGACGTGACAAAATACAAAAAGACAGCTAGCACGCGCTATATAACGCTGCTCACAATAAAGTTACGTCATCATTTTACGTTGAATAAACATTTCATAAATGATGACGTCGTCACTTTTGACGCACATTCCAACGAACTTCGTAGATAGCACAATGAAAAACTTTCATAAAAAAAACTTACAGTTACTTGCAAGTATGTGCGAAAAAAATAAACATGGGTCTGTTCCGCGAATAAGGATATCTCAACCCTCGTGTACAGGTTTGTTTGGCCAGCACTCCGCAAGCCTCGTGCTGCTGGCGGAACTCTAAAACGGGATGAGATATCCCTGTCCACGGAACAGACCCATGTTAGATTCTATTAATCATCCATCCCCTTGGAAGTGAGACATAGGAACTTCAACCCTCGGGGTAAGATACTTAAGCTGCTATACACTCGGCAAGTCTCGTGTTCTGCAACTTAAGAATCTTCCCCTCGGGTTGAGATTCCCCTGTCTCACCCCCAAGGGGGTGAAAGATTATATTATTACATTCTGTACGTCAATCAAAACGTCACCTTGTAATGTCTGTCTGTCACAGAAATTGTTAACGTCTTCACATCTAACTTGGTTATAGAGTAACCGAAAGTGCCGTCATTAGGACCATACCTTATTTGTCGTGTGTCGTCCAGTTAAACTGGAGAATCTGCTGGGAGATGGTAGGAACATTGAACAGGAGAGCGGCTGGTACCGGGAACGGGAGATGGTGGGAACCTTGGAGAGCGGCTGGTACCGGGAACGGGAGATGATAGGAACCCTGTACAGGAGAGCGTCTGGTACAGTGTACGGGATATGGCAGGAACCTTGGAGAGCGGCTGGTACCGGGAACGGGAGATGGTAGGAACCTTGGAGAGCGGCTGGTACCGGGAACGGTAGATGATAGGAACCCTGTACAGGAGAGCGTCTGGTACAGTGTACGGGAGATGGCAGGAACCTTGGAGAGCGTCTGGTACCGGGAACGGGAGATGATAGGAACCCTGTACAGGAGAGCGTCTGGTACCGGGAACGGGAGATGATAGGAACCTTGGAGAGCGCTGGTACCGGGAACGGGAGATGATAGGAACCTTGGAGAGCGGCTGGTACCGGGAACGGGAGATGGTAGGAACCCTGTACAGGAGAGCGGCTGGTACCGGGTACGGGAGATGGTAGGAACCTTGGAGAGTGGCTGGTACCGGGTACGGGAGATGGTAGGAACCTTGGAGAGCGGCTGGTACCGGGAACGGGAGATGATAGGAACCTTGGAGAGCGGCTGGTACCGGGAACGGGAGATGATAGGAACCTTGGAGAGCGGCTGGTACCGGGAACGGGAGATGATAGGAACCTTGGAGAGCGGCTGGTACCGGGAACGGGAGATGGTAGGAACCCTGTACAGGAGAGCGTCTGGTACCGGGTACGGGAGATGGTAGGAACCTTGGAGAGCGTCTGGTACCGGGAACGGGAGATGGTAGGAACCTTGGACAGGAGAGCGGCGGGTACCGGGAACGGGAGATGATAGGAACCTTGGAGAGCGTCTGGTACCGGGAACGGGAGATGGTAGGAACCTTGGACAGCGTCTGGTACCGGGTACGGGAGATGGTAGGAACCTTGAACAGGAGAGCGGCTGGTACCGGGCACGGGAGATGGTAGGAACCTTGGAGAGCGTCTGGTACCGGGAACGGGAGATGGTAGGAACCTTGGACAGCGTCTGGTACCGGGTACGGGAGATGGTAGGAACCTTGAAGAGCGTCTGGTACCGGGAACGGGAGATGGTAGGAACCTTGAACAGGAGAGCGGCTGGTACCGGGAACGGGAGATGATAGGAACCTTGGAGAGCGTCTGGTACCGGGAACGGGAGATGGTAGGAACCTTGAAGAGCGTCTGGTACCGGGTACGGGAGATGGTAGGAACCTTGAACAGGAGAGCGGCTGGTACCGGGCACGGGAGATGGTAGGAACCTTGGAGAGCATCTGGTACCGGGTACGGGAGATGGTAGGAACCTTGGAGAGCGTCTGGTACCGGGAAAGGGAGATGGTAGGAACCTTGAACAGGAGAGCGTCTGGTACCGGGAACGGGAGATGGTCGGAACCTTGGAGAGCGGCTGGTACCGGGAACGGGAGATGGTAGGAACCTTGGAGAGCGGCTGGTACCGGGAAAGGGAGATGGTCGGAACCTTGGAGAGCGACTGGTACCGGGTACGGGAGATGGTAGGAACCTTGGAGAGCGGCTGGTACCGGGAAAGGGAGATGGTAGGAACCTTGGAGAGCGACTGGTACCGGGAAAGGGAGATGGTAGGAACCTTGGAGAGCGGCTGGTACCGGGAAAGGGAGATGGTAGGAACCTTGGAGAGCGGCTGGTACCGGGAACAGGAGATGGTAGGAACCTTGGAGAGCGGCTGGTACCGGGAAAGGGAGATGGTAGGAACCTTGGAGAGCGTCTGGTACCGGGTACGGGAGATGGTAGGAACCTTGGAGAGCGTCTGGTACCGGGTACGGGAGATGGTAGGAACCTTGGAGAGCGTCTGGTACCGGGAACGGGAGATGGTCGGAACCTTGGAGAGCGGCTGGTACCGGGAACGGGAGATGGTAGGAACCTTGGAGAGCGGCTGGTACCGGGTACGGGAGATGGTAAGAACCTTGGAGAGCGTCTGGTACCGGGAACAGGGAGATGGTCGGAACCTTGGAGAGCGGCTGGTACCGGGAACGGGAGATGGTAGGAACCTTGGACAGCGTCTGGTACCGGGAGCGGGAGATAGTAGGAACCTTGGAGAGCGTCTGGTACCGGGTACGGGAGATGGTAGGAACCTTGGAGAGCGTCTGGTACCGGGTACGGGAGATGGTAGGAACCTTGGAGAGCGTCTGGTACCGGGAACAGGAGATGGTAGGAACCTTGGAGAGCGGCTGGTACCGGGAACGGGAGATGGTAGGAACCTTGGACAGGAGAGCGTCTGGTACCGGGAACGGGAGATAGTAGGAACCTTGGAGAGCGTCTGGTACCGGGAACGGGAGATGGTAGGAACCTTGAACAGGAGAGCGGCTGGTACCGGGTACTGGAGATGTTAGGAACTTTGGAGAGCGTCTGGTACCGGGTACGGGAGATGGTAGGAACCTTGGAGAGCGTCTGGTACCGGGAACAGGAGATGGTCGGAACCTTGGAGAGCGGCTGGTACCGGGAACGGGAGATGGTAGGAACCTTGGACAGCGTCTGGTACCGGGAACAGGAGATGATAGGAACCTTGGAGAGCGTCTGGTACCGGGAACGGGAGATGGTCGGAACCTTGGAGAGCGGCTGGTACCGGGAACGGGAGATGGTCGGAACCTTGGAGAGCATCTGGTACCGGGAACGGGAGATGGTAGGAACCTTGGACAGCGTCTGGTACCGGGAACAGGAGATGGTAGGAACCTTGGAGAGCGGCTGGTACCGGGAACGGGAGATGGTAGGAACCCTGTACAGGAGAGCGGCTGGTACCGGGAACGGGAGATAGTAGGAACCTTGGACAGCGTCTGGTACCGGGAACAGGAGATGGTAGGAACCTTGGAGAGCATCTGGTACCGGGTACGGGAGATGGTCGGAACCTTTGAGAGCGTCTGGTACATTGAACGAGAGATTGTAGGAACCTTGGACAGCGTCTGGTACCGGGAACGGGAGATGGTAGGAACCTTGGAGAGCGTCTGGTACCGGGAACGGGAGATGGTAGGAACTTTGAACAGGAGAGCGACTGGTACCGGGTACGGGAGATGGTAGGAACCTTTGAGATCGTCTGGTACCGGGAACAGAAGAAAACAAATATGGTGGACTTATCTTTATTTAGCTGGGCCGGGACAACTATACATATTGCCTGTTGCTTAACATAACTACAACTTTTAATTGCGAGGTTTTAATGTAAACAGAAAATAAAAACTAAATAAACATTTCAATATTATCCGTTGCAAAAAATCACAATCCTGAGCCTGTTGTCGCCAACGAACCGAAACTTTTCTGAGCGTTACCCCTTCGGCCCATTTCGCTGGATTGATACAGGTGTGATTTATCAACAAGTTTAACAGGGTGAATTATAAATAGTGAATCTGCAATCATTACATATCACAAAAGAAATCCTGACCATTGATTCAATCGCATCATATGCTTACAGTTTTTAGAGAAGATGACAACAGACCGAACGTTGCACTACGTACATGTGTACGTTACACACTTGCCTCTCCAACAAAAACTCAACTGTGTCTTTTCCGCATGAATTCCGATTCAATTGTCGTTTATAATTCCACCGGTCTATGCAGTCTCCGATTGAAATCTTTCCCTTTCTTCGGTCTCTTTCATAATCTAATTTATGCTTCTTTCTTTCTGGAGATGTTAGGCTAACACATGTTGCCTTCCTCGCCTCGCCATGTGGTTCCTACTCGTTTTTGTTTCTGTTTTCGGCGCATGCGCAATCAGTATTTCATTCAATATGGAGGCGGAGCGAAATATATTTTTTTCGGGAAGCAATTAATTATTTTTTTCTTTAATTTTAAAGATAAATAAGAAGATGAAACTTTCCGAGGGTGGTAATAATGTCAAGCGTGTGACTTTTATTCCTGAAGAAAAATACATAGTCTATTCGTGTTTTTAATTGATAAAAAATACTATCTTTCTTGTCGAAGGTGTAGCACATTTAAAGTTTCAAAACTAACTAAATTAATAATATAAGAGTATTTAGTAAACATGATTATTAGTGTCGACAATGTATTTTAAGAATCAATATGATTATGTAAAATGAGTTCCAAAACATACGATTGTTAACACAGTTAATCAAATAGTTAAACACAGCAGGAATGCATCATTCAAACATAAAGCTTGTTAGAGATAAATTATTCAAACACGTAAAAGCCTTTAGAATGTTAGATATAGCTGTTGAAAATGTTCAAAAACTGGCTGTTAATGGAAAAGTAATTTTAAAGCAGAAATAAAAAAGGAAGTACTCATCAGATTTTTTTCTGTCTCCTAAACGACGTCCTGAACTTACTGTCCTCTGGTGAGGAAGGTCCACTCCTTCATTTCTCCACACCACCTACAACAGAACTCAAAGGATCGAGATTCTGTAACACGTCGGCTGGAGAATTAAAGACAGGTTTAGGATTGGACATCAGGGTAGGTGGATCAGTCACTGCAGGAGTCGAAATCTTGAACAGTTCGGTGTCAAGCTGGTGTCCAGAAATGATAATAATCATTAATTAAACTAATGGCAATATTCATGTACATTTTGTATTATTCTTCAACTAGTAAAATTAAAACAGGGTACTATATGATTTGAAATTTTCGTCATGTTTTGATTTCAACATTATTTCTCTGCGGAACCTATGTTAGTCTGTTTTTGGAAACATATTCACCTCGTCGAATATTGAGTGGTGAAAAGGGTTGAAATTAAATGAGAGCCAAGTTTTCTAGTTTACAGTATTATTCATATATATACAGTTAAAGAAACCTTAACGTCGAGGTCAAAGGTTACACTGATGCCATCTATGTCTTATATTATAATGTTTTCTATTTTCTACTGACACTCTGATTTCCTCAGGTTCAGCTTCAACATGGAGTAGTAGAATCGTGGCAGCTATTAGAACATCTGAAAATGACACAAATATGTCTACCCTGCTGTTTTCTCCTTCTATGCATGCATTGGATTAAAATCCAGCCCCTCAGAGAGCATAATTAAAGCAGCTAAAATAAGAAAAACAAATTCTTATTAAATGTAACTATGTATGAAACTAAAATACTTGTAAGTTACACGGAGGGGAAACCGGTCGCCATGAGAGTTGCAAGTCAGAACAGTTTGTCATTGAAACAGGTCATGAGTTGTGTGTTTTACGTTATTAAACATGTTTACCAATATTGCGCAGTTAAAATGATAAGATGATGCTAATAATAACGTTTGTCTCCGGGGACCACGTGACTCTCGTCACCTTGTTTACATTACAAATGTACCGCCATACGATATTGTTTGTCTACAAATTGTTTGAACATATTTTACCAATAAAACTAAGGAGGTCAAATGAGTGCGAAATCACGCTCCCGACCGTCTTTAACCCCAGAAATAAACACAAATTAACAACAGTTCCCATGCACAGTGATACACGTGCGCTCATCAGGTAACACATTTTTACGTTACGTAGCGTTTACATTTTTTTTTTACACCTAATCATATTAGGTATTCTTTCCTGATTAGAAATGAATATGATAGAAACCTATTTAGATACATACCGACAGTGTGTGGAATTACCTACCCCTACTCCATACGTACAGTCGAAAAGGCCAGACCACACCTGTACTGGACTGATATCATTTAAGATTGTATCATTCCCAAATGTCCACTCACATTCTCTACGGAGAATGGATTTCCTATACAGTTATTATTTGGAACCAACCCATAACCAATATGCATTTCTTTAGCGAACCAATCCGTAACCAATATGCATTTCTTTATGGGACCAACCCGTAACCAATATGCATTTTTTAAGGAACCAATCTGTAACATTTTCCTCTGTAATTTTGGGAGAGCAATCCGTAACGTAAACAAAATCGTTCGCCTTTGTTAGCGTAAACATTATATTGCTTAAAAGCGGATGTCATCGGGGAGTCTTTCTGGCAATAAAGATAACAAATAGGCCGTATCGATCATTCAAGTTCAGCAAAAAACTCGTGATGAATCACGCCTCGATGCCGAGTTTTACAGTTCGCCCAACTTTGCGAAGGATTCACAATTGTTTATGAAATAAACAGCATCCAATAGGTGTTATGATATGATGTTTTACTTTATCTCGGCAAGATTTTGTTCCTGTCTCCGTCAGATTGTTCTTATTAGTAAGTAATTTTGTAACTTAAAAACACAACTATCTTCTGTGATCATGATGGCCCGTCATCTTGAAAAGATCATTCCCTAAAGGGTTCACGACAGTGATGTTTCTTAACAGTCGATTGTAAGTATAAACTCTCCATCTATATACAACAGAATACATGTATATACATGTACGTATGTACAGTCCAATAGGCCACCAACCTATTAAAGTCCCTTCCGTGTTGTATGTCTTAAGACAGTATAGTGTGTATACTATATTGATTTCCTAGTCGAAGACCACAGACTAGTAATCTATCACAGGTACTGCAGTCATTGTTCACAGACGAAAAGACCACGTGATCAGTAGATAGCACCTAAATATACCAGGATTATATTTCTCCAGTATTGGACTCGAAGAGAATCGGAAACAGTCGCCGTTTTCCGTAAATTTTACGGAAAGTACTGACAGTTCCCGATCGCTGTGAAGACGGTTCCAGACAATTGTTTAATTTCCATGGTGACCATGGATCGATTCGATTCGGAAATGAAAAGGTTAAGGGTCACCTGTCGACCAGTGTGGGCTATCTCCGGGTTCAACAGTTTCCTCCAACAGTAAGCCCACACTCACTTCCATCCGGGCAATCATGGGTGATTAATATAAGTTGATATATTTATTTCACAATTGTTGTAAAATAAATTAAGGTTCAACGTCTAAAAAAAAAAAATCCTCGAAATCGACCACCATAAAGTCATGTACCAAGTACAAATTATTTGTCTATACGGGTCTCCCAGAGAGCACGTGGTCCTACATTGTGTATATGCATGTGGTATCATGGGATAGCCTTTAGCATATATAATTTTCTAGGACAAGTCCATCGTGGCGAAACATGCCTTATTAGGAGGTTAAGGATTGTACCAAAGACACACCAGATATTAACACCATTTAAAACAAATTAAAAGTTAGATACCTTTAAGCCACAATGAATGAAATTGCACCCTTCAGCTGTATCGTCATTTTAAGACTCGTCAGTGATTCTTAGAGAGGCGACCAAAAAGAAAAACACCACAAAAGAAATAGCAAAATCTAAATCGGAAGGTGCAGATGACTCCAAATTAAATAGATTCAATAATTAACAATGTTAGATTTGCATAATTTGCAATATTAGATTTACATAATTAACAATATTAGATTTGCATAATTGACAATATTAGATTTTAAAAGAACGTTAAGTACAAGAATGTATGTACCGGACCGTACTGCAGTCTCATCTTTCCATTGTCTGGGCGCTGTGGGAAAGTACGTTATTATTTTAATGCTCTCCCTGTCCGGTTACCTTGTATATCAATCGATAGTTTGTTTTTGGTAAAATGTCTGACAACATTTCAGACATAACAAGTACATTTACATCAGGATAACTACACCAGAGAAGAGGTGCTGAGACAAAGTGTGCTTTATACGACAATATATAATGATATCAAACGAAAGGCACACCCATTAAAACTATACAGATAATCGGATTATCTGCTCTTGGGAATTGTATTATCTACCTTAAATCAGTTTCAAAATCTTCAAATGTGTCCCTGTATGTACGGGTATGTCTTTTACTTTGGCGACATTGAATATATCAACATGGGCTGCTGTATACATCGCAATATGTGGGATATTTTTCATTTCTTTTTCGTTTGACTACTTGATGTTTTATTTCTTTCCCTCTTTGCTCCGTCTTTCTGTACCTTATGTTCTGTTCTCGGTGACAAGGGGCCGAGGTGGCCGAGTGGTTAAGGTGTCCCGACACTTTAACACTAGCCCTCCACCACTGGGTTGCGAGTTCGAAACCTACGTGGGGCAGTTGCCAGGTACTGACTGTAGGCCGGTGGTTTTTCTCCGGGTACTCCCACAGGCGCTTGCATATAGAAAATATCACTTTCGATTTTTTTTTTGATATGACAGCGGTATGTGTAATCTGTTAACCACATACCGCTGTCATATCAAAAACAAAATCGAAAGTGATATTTTCTATATGCAAGCGCCTGTGGGTACTCCGGCTTTCCTCCACCTCCAAAACCTGGCACGTCCTTAAATGACCCTGGCTGTTAATAGGACGTTAAACAAAAACAAACAAACTGTTCTCGGTGGTCGTAGAAAGGATGCTAAATCCCGTACAATCAAGCAAAAATGACTCTGGGCAGATTTGTTGGGAAGGAATACAGATAACACAAACAAATCAGACATATATTAGGCTCCGAAAATACATTTATCTAACTTACAGTAAATTGCATTCTCAACAACCTTTATTCTTTGAACAATTTTTGTACATTCTATTGACAGGGTACTTGTGACCTAGTAATTCTTCTCTTTTCGATTCCCAAACAGTATGAACAACAATTGAAATCAAAGGCGCTCCAAATTAACTACTATAATCTGAGTAATGCACATGATGTATTTATATAATGCATTGCTCACATCTTCATTAAAGCGACAAAAAACTGTAAAAATGACCGTTGAAAAATGTTAAAAGGCGTAGTATCTAAACATAGATACATATACATAATAAAACTTCATCACGAAAAGTTAAAGTGTCCCTAACCGTGATTGTAAATACATAAGTACCTAAATTACTGCGACACGATAGCAATTTGTTAGGTCGTACAAGATGGTAGGTCCTACAAGATGGTAGGTCGTACAAGATGGTAGGTCCTACAAGATGGTAGGTCCTACAAGATGGTAGGTCCTACAAGAATGCATATGTTACGATCGTAAGCAGAACGCTGCACGGACTCGTCACTTGCCCCCAAACTGTGTTTTAAAACTCATCAGCAGCTATCTATAGAATATTGTTACAGAATAGACTCTTGCCTCCTTATATCGTAAACCAATTTCCTGTTGATGAGGAAATATCTGCGTTTAATGAACACGATGAGTATGAATTCTACGTTTATAGTGGTTTTAAGATATTTACATTGGGTTTGGGATTAAATGTTAGCGAGGATATTATATTTTCCCTCCGTTCTATTCAGTCAAACCTCATGGTCAGTCATTTAAAAGTCTAAGATATGATAATAAAGAAAATGATGAAATTAATTGTATGCATATTGCACAAAGATGACCAGACAACGGGATGATTTTATGCTGGAGGTCGTCCAAAGGCTACAACGTAATACCTAGTCACTCATACAGACACGGTGTTACAAACCGACCTCCTAAGTACTCTGGTAGCCACTCCGACAGCGAGGAACTGTCTTCATGATGCTGGTCGAAGGTCACACAGACCAGCGATACGAATTTCCACTATTGTCCACTAAGTTAGGGATATATTAGATTGGGTCAAAGCTCACAACACTAGGACTCTTTAGGAACTGGAATCATTTTCTCCTTTTATACTAACGCTTCTGTCTCGACCTCACCAACAGGCGCGTTGGGGTATAGAGAGAGGCATTAAGTAACGTTATGGAATATCTACGATATTGCGTATGTTCGGTGATGGCGTGGGAAGGCATAAGCCTTGGTGGGAAAACGACGATGGCTGATTTGTGCCATTCCGTCTTTTCGGGGTGAAAAGACGAATATAATTAACCCGAAAAGACGAGAATTAAAGTTGCTAATTTGCGTGCATGTTTTTCGTCATTTCGCGTATGATGTTTCGGGGCGAAAAGACGAAATTTAAGGATTGTTAATGTTCGTCTTTTCGTCGGGCGAAAAGACGTAAGGATGAGAATTAAGATATTTGATTTTCGTCTTTTCGGGGCGATATGGCATAAATCAGCCACCCTAGAAAACTGACCTTCACGTCTTCCAAAGCTCCCTGATTGTTCTGATTTATGGCATGACATTCTTGATGCTGGTGTCATCATCCTTGACTTCATCTGTACGGACAATTAGGCTATATATACTAGGCAACATAGAACAAGGATGACAGCAATATCCAAGAATGTTCCATGAGCTGGGGACATTTTTGGTTGCCGAGTTGAACACAATACACAATATTATTCAGGTCTTACACTGATTTGCTACTCGTGGGCGTACCACTACATATTAATGTGATGAGGTTTGTTCGATTGAAAGTTTTTAGTGAAAACCTCATTGTTAATAAGTGTCATGGTAACTCTTCTCCTGTGGCATATCTTCCGACTGTTATTACGATTTGTTATCAAAATCAATGCAAATGTAGGCAGATAAATCAAAAAAGCTAAATATTTGTGTTCAGATATGCCAAAAATGAAAGTAATCCTTAGCCAAATGTGAGTAGGACAATCATATTGGACGAGATACCAATACAACTAAACATTTACGTAAACGCCACATCATGAAGGTTATCATTGATAATTGTATGTTTAAGGATTTTCTTCCTTGTATCAATTGACATTACTACATTCGTCTTACGGATAACTCATGCATTTTCATCATTTCCAAATAAATTGCCATATTTAAATTCATAATACTTGGAAATCAATATTCTGCGTAGCAGTTTAAGGGAAAAGAATGGCCTTGATTTGCTGTCGCAAAAATAGATCACTACAATGTGTTTTTGCAAGGCATATGCAATGTACTGTATTATGGATTGTATTAATACGTTACTGTAAGGAACACTTATGTATCATGACTAGGCATAGTGTATTGTGGTAGAGGACATGTATTGTATCATGACTAGACAATGTGTTGTGGCAAGGGACACGTATTGTGTCATGACTAGACAATGTGTTGTGGTAGGGGACATGTATTGTATCATGACTAGACACTGTGTTGTGGTAGGGGGCATGTATTGTATCAGGACTAGACAATGTGTTGTGGTAGGGGACATGTATTGTATCATGACTAGACAATGTGTTGTGGTAGGGGACATGTATTGTATCATGACTAGACAATGTGTTGTGGTAGCGGACATGTGTTGTATCATGACTAAACAATGTGTTGTGGTAGGGGACATGTGCTGTATCATGACTAGACAATGTGGTAGGGGACATGTATTGTATCATGACTAGACAATGTGTTGTGGTAGGGGACATGTATTGTATCATGACTAGACACTGTGTTTTGTTAGGGGACATGTATTGTATCATGACTAGACAATGTGTTGTGGTAGGGGACATGTACTGTATCATGACTAGACAATGTGTTGTGGTAGGGGACATGTATTGTATCATGACTAGACAATGGGTTATGGTAAAGGACATGTATTGTATCATGACTAGACAATGTGTTGTGGTAGGGGACATGTGTTGTATCATGACTAGACACTGTGTTTTGTTAGGGGACATGTGTTGTATCATGACTAGACAATGTATTGTGGTAGGGGACATGTGTTGTATCATGACTAGACACTGTGTTGTGGTAGGGGACATGTGTTGTATCATGACTAGACAATGTGTTGTGGTAGGGGACATGTGCTGTATCATGACTAGACAATGTGTTGTGGTAGGGGACATGTATTGTATCATGACTAGACAATGTGTTGTGGTAAAGAACATGTGTTGTATCATGACTAGACAATGTGTTGTGGTAGGGGACATGTATTGTATCATGACTAGACAATGTGTTGTGGTAGGGGACATGTATTGTATCATGACTAGACAATGTGTTGTGGTAGAGGACATGTATTGTATCATGACTAGATAATGTGTTGTGGTAGGGGACTTGTAATGTATCATGACTAGACAATGTGTTGTGTTAAGGGACATGTATTGTATCATGACTACACAATGTGTTGTGGTAAAGGACAAGTATTGTATCATGACTAGACAATGTGTTGTGGTAGGGGACTTGTAATGTATCATGACTAGACAATGTGTTGTGTTAGGGGACATGTATTGTATCATGACTAGACAATGTGTTGTGGTAAAGGACAAGTATTGTATCATGACTAGACAATGTGTTGTGGTAGGGGACATGTATCATGACTAGAAAATGTGTTGTGGTAGGGGACATGTGTTGTATCATGACTAGACAATGTGTTGTGGTAGGGGACATGTATCATGACTAGACAATGTGTTGTGGTAGGGGACATGTACTGTATCATGACTAGACAATGTGTTGTGGTAGGGGACATGTATTGTATCATGACTAGACAATGTGTTGTGGTAGAGGACATGTATTGTATCATGACTAGACAATGTGTTGTTGTGAGGGACATGTGTTGTATCATGACTAGACAATGTGTTGTGGTAGGGGACATGTGTTGTATTATGACTAGACACTGTGTTGTGGTAGGGGACATGTGTTGTATCATGACAAGACAATGTGTTGTGGTAGGGGACATGTGTTGTATCATGACCACTAGACAATGTGTTGTGGTAGGGGACTTGTAATGTATCATGACTAGACAATGTGTTGTGGTAGGGGACATATATTGTATCATGACTAGACAATGTGTTGTGGTAGGGGACATGTATTGTATCATAACTAGACAATGTGTTGTTGTGAGGGACATGTGTTGTATCATGACTAGACAATGTGTTGTGGTAGGGGACATGTATTGTATCATGACTAGACAATGTGTTGTGGTAGGGGACATGTGTTGTATCATAACTAGACAATGTGTTGTGGTAGGGGACATGTATTGTATCATGACTAGACACTGTGTTGTGGTAGGGGACATGTATTGTATCATGACTAGACAATGTGTTGTGGCAAGGGACATGTATTGTATCATGACTAGACAATGTGTTGTGGTAAAGGACAAGTATTGTATCATGACTAGACAATGTGTTGTGGTAGGGGACATGTATTGTATCATGACTAGACAATGTGTTGTGGTAGGGGACATGTATTGTATCATGACTAGACAATGTGTTGTGGTAGGGGACATGTACTGTATCATGACTAGACAATGTGTTGTTGTAGGGGACATGTATTGTATCATGACTAGACAATGTGTTGTGGCAAGGGACATGTATTGTATCATGACTAGACAATGTGTTGTGGTAGGGGACATGTGTTGTATCATGACTAGACAATGTGTTGTGGTAGGGGACATGTATTGTATCATTACTAGACAATGTGTTGTGGTAGGGGACATGTATTGTATCATTACTAGACAATGTGTTGTGGTAGGGGACATGTGTTGTATCATGACTAGACAATGTGGTAGGGGACATGTATTGTATCATGACTAGACAATGTGTTGTGGTAGAGGACATGTGTTGTATCATGACTAGACAATGTGTTGTGGTAGGGGACATATATTGTATCATGACTAGACAATGTGTTGTGGTAGGGGACATGTGTTGTATCATGACTAGACAATGTGTTGTGGTAGGGGACATGTATTGTATCATGACTAGACAATGTGTTGTGGTAGTAGACATGTATTGTATCATGACTAGATAATGTGTTGTGGTAGAGGACATGTATTGTATCATGACTAGACAATGTGTTGTGGTAGGGGACATGTGTTGTATCATGACTAGACAATGTGTTGTGGTAGGGGACATGTGTTGTATCATGACTAGACAATGTGTTGTGGTAGGGGACATGTGTTGTATCATGACTAGACAATGTGTTGTGGTAGGGGACATGTATTGTATCATGACTAGACAATGTGTTGTGTTAGGGGACATGTATTGTATCATGACTAGACATTGTATTGTGGTAGGGCACATGTATTGTATCATTACTAGACAATGTGTTGTGGTAGGGGACATGTATTGTATCATGACTAGACAATGTGTTGTGGTAGGGGACATGTGTTGTATCATGACTAGACAATGTGTTGTGGTAGGGGACATGTATTGTATCATGACTAGACAATGTGTTGTGGTAGGGGACATGTGTTGTATCATGACTAGACAATGGGTGGTAGGGGACATGTATTGTATCATGACTAGACAATGTGTTGTGGTAGGGGACTTGTATTGTATCATGACTAGACAATGTGTTGTGGTAGGGGACATGTATTGTATCATGACTAGACAATGTGTTGTGGTAGGGGACATGTGTTGTATCATGACTAGACAATGTGTTGTGGTAGGGGACATGTGTTGTATCATGACTAGACAATGTGTTGTGGTAGGGGACATGTATTGTATCATGACTAGACAATGTGTTGTGGTAGGGGACATGTATTGTATCATGACTAGACAATGTGTTGTGGCAAGGGACATGTATTGTATCATGACTAGACAATGTGTTGTGGTAGGGGACTTGTATTGTATCATGACTAGACAATGTGTTGTGGTAGGGGACATGTGTTGTATCATGACTAGACAATGTGTTGTGGTAGGGGACATGTATTGTATCATGACTAGACAATGTGGTGTGGTAGGGGACATGTGTTGTATCATGACTAGACACTGTGTTGTGTTAGGGGACATGTATTGTATCATAACTAGACAATGTGGTAGGGGACATGTATTGTATCATGACTAGACTATGTGTTGTGGTAGGGGACATGTATTGTATCATATGACTAGACAATGTGTTGTGGTAGGGGACATGTGTTGTATCATGACTAGACAATGTGTTGTGGTAGGGGACATGTATTGTATCATGACTAGACAATGTGTTGTGGTAGGGGACATGTGTTGTATCATGACTAGACAATATGTTGTGGTAGCGGACATGTATTGTATCCTGACTAGACAATGTGTTGTGGTAGGGGACATGTATTGTATTATGACTAGACAATGTGTTGTGGTAGAGGACATGTATTGTATCATGACTAGACAATGTGTTGTGGTAGGGGACATGTACTGTATCATGACTAGACAATGTGTTGTGGTAGGGGACATGTGTTGTATCATGACTAGACAATATGTTGTGGTAGCGGACATGTATTGTATCCTGACTAGACAATGTGTTGTGGTAGGGGACATGTATTGTATCATGACTAGACAATGTGTTGTGGTAGGGGACATGTATTGTATCATGACTAGACAATGTGTTGTGGTAGGGGACATGTATTGTATCATGACTAGACAATGTGTTGTGGTAGAGGACATGTATTGTATCATGACTAGACAATGTGTTGTGGTAGAGGACATGTATTGTATCATGACTAGACAATGTGTTGTGGTAGAGGACATGTATTGTATCATGACTAGACAATGTGTTGTGGTAGAGGACATGTATTGTATCATGACTAGACAATGTGTTGTGACAAGGGACATGTATTGTATCATGACTAGACAATGTGTTGTGGTAGGGGACATGTGTTGTATCATGACTAGACAATGTGGTAGGGGACATGTATTGTATCATGACTAGACAATGTGTTGTGACAAGGGACATGTATTGTATCATGACTAGACAATATGTTGTGGTAGGGGACATGTATTGTATCATGACTAGACAATGTGTTGTGGTAGAGGACATGTATTGTATCATGACTAGACAATGTATTGTGGTAGGGGACATGTATTGTATCATGACTAGACAATGTGTTGTGACAAGGGACATGTATTGTATCATGACTAGACAATGTGTTGTGTTAGGGGACATGTGTTGTATCATGACTAGACACTGTGTTGTGGTAGGGGACATGTATTGTATCATGACTAGACAATGTGTTGTGTTAGGGGACATGTATTGTATCATGACTAGACAATGTGTTGTGGTAGGGGACATGTATTGTATCATGACTAGACAATGTGTTGTGGTAGGGGACATGTATTGTATCATGACTAGACAATTTGTTGTGGTAGGGGACATGTATTGTATCATGACTAGACAATGTGTTGTGGTAGGGGACATGTATTGTATCATGACTAGACAATGTGTTGTGGCAAGGGACATGTGTTGTATCATGACTAGACAATGTGTTGTGGTAGGGGATATATATTGTATCATGACTAGACAATGTGTTTTGGTTGGGGACATGTATTGTATCATGACTAGACAATGTGTTGTGGTAGGGGACATGTGTTGTATCATGACTAGACAATGTGTTGTGGTAGGGGACATGTATTGTATCATGACTAGACAATGTGTTGTGGTAGGGGACATGTATTGTATCATGACTAGACAATGTGTTGTGGTAGAGGACATGTACTGTATCATAACTAGACAATGTGTTGTGGTAGGGGACATGAATTGTATCATGACTAGACAATGTGTTGTGGTAGGGGACATGTATTGTATCATAACTAGACAATGTGTTGTGGTAGGGGACATGTATTGTATCATGACTAGACACTGTGTTGTGGTAGGGGACATGTATTGTATCATGACTAGGCAATGTGTTGTGGTATAGGACATGTATTGTATCATGACTAGACAATGTGTTGTGGTAGGGGACATGTTTTGTATCATGACTAGACAATGTGTTGTGGTAGGGGACATGTGTTGTATCATGACTAGGTAATGTGTTGTGGTAGAGGACATGTATTGTATCATGACTAGACAATGTGTTGTGGTAGGGGACATGTTTTGTATCATGACTAGACACTGTGTTGTGGTAGGGGACATGTGTTGTATCATGACTAGACAATGTGTTGTGGTATAGGACATGTATTGTATCATGACTAGACAATGTGTTGTGGTAGAGGACATGTATTGTATCATAACTAGACAATGTGTTGTGGTAGGGGACATGTATTGTATCATGACTAGACAATGTGTTGTGGTAAGGGACATGTATTGTATCATGACTAGACAATGTGTTGTGGTAGGGGACATGTGTTGTATCATGACTAGACAATGTGTTGTGGTAGGGGACATGTATTGTATCATGACTAGACAATGTGTTGTGGTAGGGGACATGTATTGTATCATGACTAGACAATGTGTTGTGGTAGGGGACATGTATCATGACTAGACAATGTGTTGTGGTAGAGGACATGTATTGTATCATGACTAGACAATGTGTTGTGATAGGGGTCATGTATTGTATCATGACTAGACAATGTGTTGTGGTAGGGGACATGTATTGTATCATGACTAGACAATGTGTTGTGGTAGGGGACATGTATTGTATCATGACTAGACAATGTGTTGAGGTAGGGGACATGTATTGTATCATGACTAGACAATGTGTTGTGGTAAGGGACATGTATTGTATCATGTCTAGACAATGTGTTGTGGCAAAGGGACATGTGTTGTATCATGACTAGACAATGTGTTGTGTTAGGGGACATGTATTGTATCATGACTAGACAATGTGTTGTGGTAGTAGACATGTATTGTATCATGACTAGATAATGTGTTGTGGTAGAGGACATGTATTGTATCATGACTAGACAATGTGTTGTGGTAGGGGACATGTGTTGTATCATGACTAGACAATGTGTTGTGGTAGGGGACATGTGTTGTATCATGACTAGACAATGTGTTGTGGTAGGGGACATGTGTTGTATCATGACTAGACAATGTGTTGTGGTAGGGGACATGTATTGTATCATGACTAGACAATGTGTTGTGTTAGGGGACATGTATTGTATCATGACTAGACATTGTATTGTGGTAGGGGACATGTATTGTATCATTACTAGACAATGTGTTGTGGTAGGGGACATGTATTGTATCATGACTAGACAATGTGTTGTGGTAGGGGACATGTGTTGTATCATGACTAGACAATGTGTTGTGGTAGGGGACATGTATTGTATCATGACTAGACAATGTGTTGTGGTAGGGGACATGTGTTGTATCATGACTAGACAATGTGGTAGGGGACATGTATTGTATCATGACTAGACAATGTGTTGTGGTAGGGGACTTGTATTGTATCATGACTAGACAATGTGTTGTGGTAGGGGACATGTATTGTATCATGACTAGACAATGTGTTGTGGTAGGGGACATGTGTTGTATCATGACTAGACAATGTGTTGTGGTAGGGGACATGTGTTGTATCATGACTAGACAATGTGTTGTGGTAGGGGACATGTATTGTATCATGACTAGACAATGTGTTGTGGTAGGGGACATGTATTGTATCATGACTAGACAATGTGTTGTGGCAAGGGACATGTATTGTATCATGACTAGACAATGTGTTGTGGTAGGGGACTTGTATTGTATCATGACTAGACAATGTGTTGTGGTAGGGGACATGTGTTGTATCATGACTAGACAATGTGTTGTGGTAGGGGACATGTATTGTATCATGACTAGACAATGTGGTGTGGTAGGGGACATGTGTTGTATCATGACTAGACACTGTGTTGTGTTAGGGGACATGTATTGTATCATAACTAGACAATGTGGTAGGGGACATGTATTGTATCATGACTAGACTATGTGTTGTGGTAGGGGACATGTATTGTATCATATGACTAGACAATGTGTTGTGGTAGGGGACATGTATTGTATCATGACTAGACAATGTGTTGTGGTAGGGGACATGTATTGTATCATGACTAGACAATGTGTTGTGGTAGGGGACATGTGTTGTATCATGACTAGACAATGTGTTGTGGTAGGGGACATGTATTGTATCATGACTAGACAATGTGTTGTGGTAGGGGACATGTATTGTATCATGACTAGACAATGTGTTGTGGTAGGGGACATGTATTGTATCATGACTAGACAATGTGTTGTGGTAGGGGACATGTATTGTATCATGACTAGACAATGTGTTGTGGTAGGGGACATGTATTGTATCATGACTAGACAATGTGTTGTGGTAGGGGACATGTATTGTATCATGACTAGACAATGTGTTGTGGTAGGGGACATGTATTGTATCATGACTAGACAATGTGTTGTGGTAGGGGACATGTATTGTATCATGACTAGACAATGTGTTGTGGTAGGGGACATGTATTGTATCATGACTAGACAATGTGTTGTGGTAGAGGACATGTATTGTATCATGACTAGACAATGTGTTGTGGTAGAGGACATGTATTGTATCATGACTAGACAATGTGTTGTGGTAGAGGACATGTATTGTATCATGACTAGACAATGTGTTGTGGTAGAGGACATGTATTGTATCATGACTAGACAATGTGTTGTGGTAGGGGACATGTATTGTATCATGACTAGACAATGTGTTGTGGTAGGGGACATGTGTTGTATCATGACTAGACAATGTGTGGTAGGGGACATGTATTGTATCATGACTAGACAATGTGTTGTGTAAGGGACATGTATTGTATCATGACTAGACAATGTGTTGTGGTAGGGGACATGTATTGTATCATGACTAGACAATGTGTTGTGGTAGAGGACATGTATTGTATCATGACTAGACAATGTATTGTGGTAGGGGACATGTATTGTATCATGACTAGACAATGTGTTGTGGTAGGGGACATGTATTGTATCATGACTAGACAATGTGTTGTGTTAGGGGACATGTGTTGTATCATGACTAGACACTGTGTTGTGGTAGGGGACATGTATTGTATCATGACTAGACAATGTGTTGTGTTAGGGGACATGTATTGTATCATGACTAGACAATGTGTTGTGGTAGGGGACATGTATTGTATCATGACTAGACAATGTGTTGTGGTAGGGGACATGTATTGTATCATGACTAGACAATTTGTTGTGGTAGGGGACATGTATTGTATCATGACTAGACAATGTGTTGTGGTAGGGGACATGTATTGTATCATGACTAGACAATGTGTTGTGGCAAGGGACATGTGTTGTATCATGACTAGACAATGTGTTGTGGTAGGGGACATGTAATGTATCATGACTAGATAATGTGTTGTGGAAGGGGACATATATTGTTTCAGTTTTTTCTGGATAGTCTTGATCACGCCAAGAAACCACATGAAGTTTTACTGTTTCACCTGTGTTCTGCCCAGCTGCAAAATATTAACAATTATCTAATACTTAGATTCATCTGTTTAGTTATATCATACTAAAAAACTTTGATCTAAGATTTCTAAACATTCCAAAATCTCTAATGGCGATCTAGATAATAAATGTCTGTATCATTTTGATACCGTTTACAGTTTCTTCCTGTCTGACTAAATGCGATTCACTAATATTTGGTGATTGCATCAACGGCACAATCTTCAGAATGCTTGTATTAATTCGATAATGTGAACATTTGATTGTCGTTTTCGTCCGAGACCGCGTCTTCCTTGATGAAGCTTAATCGTCATCCATTTCTCCCTCCTTCGATAATGACAGATCATACTGGCACATTTGTAATAAACATGAGATACATCCACAATATCCACCACACGAGCACTTTCACACCTCCATCAGCAGAAGAGCTCCATAATCAATCAAGGTTGACAAGGCGATTATTTGTAAACTGCATGTATAATAAGATCAATATGCCGGACAAGCATCTTCAAGACTTTGATTCAGAAGAGCGCAGTGTTAATAAAGCGGACAAGGAAACGCAAAACACTTTGTGAATTACAAACTTGGAGATACAATATCCAAGATCATCGAGCGGTGTCTGTGTCAGCGCGACATTCCTGAAATCTATCCACGAGTTCCATTTGGAACAATCCATGCTACCACTCTTTTTCCACCAGAAGGGAAATTGTTTTAAGTGATAGGCAAAGTGTAGGCCAAGGAAAAGACCTGATATATAGAAGATGTAAATTGTTTTAAAAGTGGTTAAGTCGATCGAGGACTGGCTGCAATCATGGTTATTGTACGAAAAATGAGACGCAATTTCACTCAAAGTGCTGTGGCAATTAAATGTATAAAAGTAGATACTGGAGCACGTGGCTGGTTTCCCACGAGACCGACAGTTCCGAAGCTGCTCTACTCCAATATATAGAAGAATAATTACCTTACAATTCAACAATTGAAAATTCATGACGAATTATTTACACAATCGAATTTCCTGGGGTTTGGTATTTCAACGCTCTAACTTTAAAGAAATGTATAGAACTCGGGTTTGAAATCAGAAAACATTTCAGAAATGAGGAAAAGGAATTTAGGATGTAACGGAGGGTCCCCGCTACGTATACATGACGCATCATATACCCACTCCTTATATGGTGTCATGACTGATGACGTCCCGTGACGTAAGCACTGATGGACGAGGCGTCCCGATATTTCTAGGGGGTTCGGTTTGGGGTTAAAGAGACATAAAAGGCATGACTTAATCTAAACAAATTGACATTCAAATCTTATATCTAGGAAAATTTTAATATAATCATATCAGAGTTTCCATAACCAGAAAACAGTCTTTAATATGTTTCTCATATCATGTTTCACCGACTGTAAATCTGTCACTTTTAATTGAAACATACATTATGTATTATCATTTTCATTAACGAGGACTATTTGAATTGGGCATTATACAAAAACACAAATACATAAAGCATAGAAACAAAGTGGAGAAGAGAGATCAGGGAGAGGAAGTTAAATGATAGATATGAGCATACCCTTAATTTATATATATACATGTATATACAGACACAGGTAAGTGTTTGAAACAATGATTGATAAACGGTACTGGCTGGAAAAAACATCAAATCAATATAAAAAATCATGCACTGTCACAATTGATATATTATTGCTTAGGGATGACAAAGTACACGACCTGGAGGCAAAAGAAAGCAATGATTTGTTTTGTAAATCACAAGAAGATAAGAATTATATGACACGTTGTTGCAGCGCCACATAGTACAATGACATCGGAAAAAGGGACGTCACTCTCGTTGTCAAAATGCCACATGGAAAGCGTAGTCTTGGAATTATAATCTAACAATAAGAAATTACTATCCAGTTTGTTTTTTCAATAAACAACAGGGATACCGACATAATAACGAAACCGTCATTCAAGCTAAAAACAACAACAACACAATACACCGACATAATAACGAAACCGTCGTTCAAGCTAAAAAGAAAAAAACACAGTACATCGACATATTAACGAAACCGTAATTCTAATTCTTAGAAGAAGAACAAAATACAATGAAGAAATAGAGACTTGCACGAACGAGAAGGCCAGGTGTTTCGGAAAAGTAAGTTCCATAGCACGGATTTTATAAACCTTGGGATATTTATTCAAGTGTGAATGATAAAAGGCGATTTGTGCAGTTTTTTAGCATATATATCTCATATATATCTCGTTTATCTAAAGTAATATGATGAAAATGGTTTGATAATTATAGTTCTTTTAATTGATTAACAAAATGAAATTCCATTAGCAATTTTATTAATCTTTAAATAGACTAAGTCATATTCTAGCTTTAAACGATCCGTCATTCGTGGGTACAACTGAAAGCCGAATAGCTTTTCAGTAACATTAAACATTTCATGATTCGTTTATTGTTTCAACTGTTCTTAAATGATTCATCTGTGATTGTACAAGCGATGTAGCCGTATAATATTCTTTTGGCCCGGATATGACGCGACAGGTGGCGTTACTGGTCAAGATGAAGTATTTGATTGGTCAATGTAGCGGTAAATGCAAAATGCAGATATGCAGTTAAAAACGAAACAAAGTTAAGATTAAATGCAAGCTGAATAGGTGGATGTATCTTTTCAAATGACACATTAATAAAATTATATTCCTGATTCAAATGCAGTCTTATTATCACAAAAATTGATTCAAACTGATATATCAGTTCGTTCATTTATTTCACCAGCAGTTTTATATTATAACCACCAGCATTAAAACTATGCCGTTTATCTTTTTAAAAGATATTTCTTGTTACAACTTTTTTCAATTTTATCATATATAAATTAACAAATTCAACTACCTTCCTATAATATCGTTATAGATATTTGAGACATGTATGATATGTATGTTGTTGGTTTTTTTAGTCATACTGCTTGACCGAGCGGAATGTGAAACAACATTTAAAGTGAATTGTTTCAGTTTGAACGATATGTAATATAATTCTTATTTTATTTCAGGATATTAAAGTGAACATTATCATTATCATTATATACAAATGAAAAGAAAATAGGTTAAACTGTAATTAAAGCCAAACTTTTCTTTTGGACACACGTGTATACATCAGCCAGATAATGTTTGCTGGGTTTATCGCCCCGTCAACAGACAGGGCCATTTTGAGGCGGAGTCTCCTTGTAGTAGTTGGTGACTACCTCACATGAAACATACAGGACAGCACAGACCGGCCAATGTCTCAGCTTTCTGTGGAACACAGAGTGACGTAGCTTGATTAAATTTGAAGTGCACGCATGAAGATTGGCGAGAGGGGTGTTGATGTAAATTCTTATCAAGGATATATGGACATATATTGAAATTATCTTTCACTGTTCGATTATTTAGATATGGACACTCTCTACACTTACATTAATGTGGATGACCCTAGCCTACATTCAAGGTCAATGTGGTCGATTGGCTAAAATCTTTAAAAGACTTATCAATAACCACGAGAAGAAGAAACATTATATTCTGCCAGTATTATGCTGTTATGAAAGGTTACAAAAATTACTTAATTGAATAAACTGAGTCTATTTGATAATAAACGTAACATCCTGCTTTCTTCATGTTAGTAACTTTCTTGATTCGGGTGTTAATATCAACTGTATTTGGTTCATTACAAGCTTTGAAACGGACGCGGAATGAAGGAGAATGCCGGAACGATTAAACATAAAACAACGTAATCCGGACAATCAGTGCTTTGAACTATGACGTCATGATAGTTTTATAAGACACTACAATCTCGGTCTTAGTGTGTGATCACCTCAACATTATATCTCGGTCTTAGTGTGTGATTACCTCAACATTATATCTCGGTCTTAGTGTGTGATCATCTCAACATTATATCTCGGTCTTAGTGTGTGATCACCTCAACATTATATCTCGGTCTTAGTGTGTGATCATCTCAACATTATATCTCGGTCTTAGTGTGTGATCACCTCAACATTATATCTCGGTCTTAGTGTGTGATCACCTCAACATTATATCTCGGTCTTAGTGTGTGATCACGTCAACATTATATCTCGGTCTTAGTGTGTGATCACCTCAACATTATATCTCGGTCTTAGTATGTGATCACGTCAACATTATATCTCGGTCACCTCAACATTATATCTCGATCTTAGTGTGTGATCACGTCAACATTATATCTCGGTCTTAGTGTGTGATCACGTCAACATTATATCTCGGTCTTAGTGTGTGATCACGTCAACATTATATCTCGGTCTTAGTGTGTGATCACCTCAACATTATATCTCGGTCTTAGTGTGTGATTACCTCAACATTATATCTCGGTCTTAGTGAGTGATCACCTCAACATTATATCTCGGTCTTAGTGAGTGATCATCTCAACATTATATCTCGGTCACCTCAACATTATATCTCGGTCTTAGTGTGTTATCACCTCAACATTATATCTCGGTCTTAGTGTGTGATCACGTCAACATTATATCTCGGTCTTAGTGTGTGATCACCTCAACATTATATCTCGGTCTTAGTGTGTGACCACCTCAACATTATATCTCGGTCTTATTGTGTGATCATCTCAACATTATATCTCGGTCTTAGTGTGTGATCACCTCAACATTATATCTCGGTCTTAGTGTGTGACCACCTCAACATTATATCTCGGTCTTAGTGTGTGATCACGTCAACATTATATCTCGGTCTTAGTGTGTGATCACGTCAACATTATATCTCGGTCTTAGTGTGTAATCACGTCAACATTATATCTCGGTCTTAGTGTGTGATCACGTCAACATTATATCTCGGTCTTAGTGTGTGATCACGTCAACATTATATCTCGGTCTTAGTGTGTGATCACGTCAACAATATATCTCGGTCTTAGTGAGTGATCACCTCAACATTATATCTCGGTCTTAGTGTGTGATCACTATAACATTATATCTCGGTCTTTGTGTGTGATCACTATGACATTATTTCTCGGTCTTAGTGTGTGATCACCTCAACATTATATCTCGGTCCTAGTGTGTGATCACTTTAACATTATATCTCGGTCTTAGTGTGTGATCACCTCAACATTATATCTCGGTCTTAGTGTGTGATCACTTTAACATTATATCTCGGTCTTAGTGAGTGATCACCTCAACATTGTATCTCGGTCTTAGTGTGTGATCACTTTAACATTATATCTCGGTCTTAGTGTGTGATCACCTCAACATTATATCTCGGTCACCTCAACATTATATCTCGGTCTTATTGCGTGATCACCTCAACATTATATCTCGGTCTTAGTGTGTGATCACCTCAACATTATATCTCGGTCTTAGTGTGTGATCACCTCAACATTGTATCTCGGTCACCTCAACATTATATCTCGGTCACCTCAACATTATATCTCGGTCACCTCAACATTATATCTCGGTCTTAGTGTGTGATCACCTCAACATTATATCTCGGTCTTAGTGTGTGATCACGTCAACATTATATCTCGGTCTTAGTGTGTGATCACCTCAACATTATATCTCGGTCTTAGTGTGTGATCACCTCAACATTATATCTCGGTCTTAGTGTGTGATCACGTCAACATTATATCTCGGTCTTAGTGTGTGATCACGTCAACATTATATCTCGGTCTTAGTGAGTGATCACCTCAACATTATATCTCGGTCTTAGTGGTGATCACGTCAACATTATATCTCGGTCTTAGTGTGTGATCACGTCAACATTATATCTCGGTCTTAGTGTGTGATCACCTCAACATTATATCTCGGTCTTAGTGTGTGATCACCTCAACATTATATCTCGGTTTTAGTGTGTGATCACGTCAACATTATATCTCGGTCTTAGTGTGTGATCACCTCAACATTATATCTCGGTCTTAGTGTGTGATCACGTCAACATTATATCTCGGTCTTAGTGTGTGATCACGTCAACATTATATCTCGGTCTTAGTGTGTGATCACGTCAACATTATATCTCGGTCTTAGTGTGTGATCATCTCAACATTATATCTCGGTCTTAGTGCGTGATCACCTTAACATTATATCTCGGTCTTAGTGTGTGATCACGTCAACATTATATCTCGGTCTTAGTGTGTGATCACCTCAACATTATATCTCGGTTTTAGTGTGTGATCACGTCAACATTATATCTCGGTCTTAGTGTGTGATCACCTCAACATTATATCTCGGTCTTAGTGTGTGATCACGTCAACATTATATCTCGGTCTTAGTGTGTGATCACGTCAACATTATATCTCGGTCTTAGTGTGTGATCACGTCAACATTATATCTCGGTCTTAGTGTGTGATCATCTCAACATTATATCTCGGTCTTAGTGCGTGATCACCTTAACATTATATCTCGGTCTTAGTGTGTGATCACGTCAACATTATATCTCGGTCTTAGTGTGTGATCACCTCAACATTATATCTCGGTCTTAGTGTGTGATCACGTCAACATTATATCTCGGTCTTAGTGTGTGATCACGTCAACATTATATCTCGGTCTTAGTGAGTGATGACCTCAACATTATATCTCGGTCTTAGTGTGTGATCACCTCAACATTATATCTCGGTCACCTCAACATTATATCTCGGTCTTAGTGTGTGATCACGTCAACATTATATCTCGGTCACCTCAACATTATATCTCGGTCTTAGTGTGTGATCACGTCAACATTATATCTCGGTCACCTCAACATTATATCTCGGTCTTAGTGTGTGATCACGTCAACATTATATCTCGGTCTTAGTGTGTGATCACCTCAACATTATATCTCGGTCTTAGTGAGCGATCACCTCAACATTATATCTCGGTCACCTCAACATTATATCTCGGTCTTAGTGTGTGATCACCTTAACATTATATCTCGGTCTTAGTGTGTGATCACGTCAACATTATATGTCGGTGTTAGTGTGTGATCACGTCAACATTATATCTCGGTGTTAGTGTGTGATCACCTCAACATTATATCTCGGTCACCTCAACATTATATCTCGGTGTTAGTGTGTGATCACCTCAACATTATATCTCGGTCTTAGTGTGTGATCACGTCAACATTATATCTCGGTCACCTCAACATTATATCTCGGTCTTAGTGTGTGATCACCTCAACATTATATCTCGGTCTTAGTGAGTGATCACGTCAACATTATATCTCGGTCTTAGTGAGCGATCACCTCAACATTATATCTCGGTCTTAGTGAGTGATCACCTCAACATTATATCTCGGTCTTAGTGTGTGATCACGTCAACATTATATCTCGGTCTTAGTGTGTGATCACCTTAACATTATATCTCGGTCTTAGTGTGTGATCACGTCAACATTATATCTCGGTCTTAGTGTGTGATCACCTCAACATTATATCTCGTTCTTAGTGTGTGATCACGTCAACATTATATCTCGGTCTTAGTGTGTGATCACCTCAACATTATATCTCGGTCTTAGTGTGTGATCACCTCAACATTATATCTTGGTCACCTCAACATTATATCTCGGTCTTAGTGTGTGATCACGTCAACATTATATCTCGGTCTTAGTGTGTGATCACGTCAACATTATATCTCGGTCTTAGTGTGTGATCACGTCAACATTATATCTCGGTCACCTCAACATTATATCTCGGTCTTAGTGTGTGATCACGTCAACATTATATCTCGGTCTTAGTGTGTGATCACGTCAACATTATATCTCGGTCTTAGTGTGTGATCACCTCAACATTATATCTCGGTCTTAGTGAGTGATCACGTCAACATTATATCTCGGTCTTAGTGTGTGATCACGTCAACATTATATCTCGGTCTTAGTGTGTGATCACGTCAACATTATATCTCTGTCTTAGTGAGTGATCACGTCAACATTATATCTCGGTCTTAGTGTGTGATCACGTCAACATTATATCTCGGTCTTAGTGTGTGATCACGTCAACATTATATCTCGGTCTTAGTGAGTGATCATCTCAACATTATATCTCGGTCTTAGTGTGTGATCACCTCAACATTATATTTTAGAAGTTTGATTTTTCAGTTCATCTTTTTTTTCAAAATTGTTTTTTTGCGTCAATGGTAGCTACGCCACAGTACAAACCGCCACGGGTAGGGAGGGAAGAAATGAAAAATCGGAAAGTTATTATTGGCTTATGCTAATAAGTGAAATGGATGCCAGAATTAACTGGCTGGCCACACATGACTAGAAGTCAGCACCGTTCCGTTCTTTTGTATGGGAATCAGACAACTCATACCAGTCTGTAGATATAATTAGGGGTTGGGACCAGACAGTTGGCAAGTATACCATGTCTGTAGATATATTGTAAATGGTAACTACAGATGGTAGTTAGGGTTGGTATATGTTAACTTCAGATAGTAGTTAGGGCCGGTGTATGTTAACTAGACCGTAGTTAGGGCCGGTGTATGTTAACTAGACCGTAGTTAGTGCCGGTGTATGTTAACTACAGACAGTAGTTAGTGTCGGTGTATGTTAACTACAGACAGTAGTTAGTGCCGGTGTATATAAACTACATACAATAGTTAGTGCCGGTGTATGTTAACTACAGACAGTAATGAAGGCCGGTGTATGTTAACTACAGACAGTAATTAGTGCCGGTGTATGTTAACTACAGACAGAAGTTAGTGTCGGTGTATGTTAACTACAGAGAGTAGTTAGTGTCGGTATATGTTAACTACAGACTGTAGTTAGTGTCGGTGTATGTTAACTACAGACAGAAGTTAGTGTCGGTGTATGTTAACTACAGACAGTAGTTAGTGCCGGTGTATGTTAACTACAGACTGTAGTTAGTGTCGGTATATGTTAACTACAGACTGTAGTTAGTGTCGGTGTATGTTAACTACAGACAGTAGTTAGTGTCGGTGTATGTTAACTACAGACAGTAGTTAGTGTCGGTGTATGTTAACTACAGACAGTAGTTAGTGCCGGTGTATGTAAACTACAGACAGTAGTTAGTGTCGGTGTATGTTAACTACAGACAGTAGTTAGTGTCGGTATATGTTAACTACAGACAGTAGTTAGTGTCGGTGTATGTTAACTACAGACAGTAGTAAGTGTCGGTGTATGTTAACTACAGACAGTAGTTAATGCCGGTGTGTGTTAACTACAGACAGTAGTTAGTGTCGGTGTGTGTTAACTACAGACAGTAGTTAGTGTCGGTGTATGTTAACTGCAGACAGAAGTTAGTGCCGGTGTATGTTAACTACAGACAGTAGATAGGGCCGGTGTATGTTAACTACAGACAGTAGTTAGGGCCGGTGTATGTTAACTAGACCGTAGTTAGTGCCGGTGTATGTTAACTACAGACAGTAGTTAGTGTCGTTGTATGTTAACTACAGACAGTAGTTAGTGCCGGTGTATATAAACTACATACAATAGTTAGTGCCGGTGTATGTTAACTACAGACAGTAATGAAGGCCGGTGTATGTTAACTACAGACAGTAATTAGTGCCGGTGTATGTTAACTACAGACAGTAGTTAGTGTCGGTGTATGTTAACTACAGACAGTAGTTAGTGTCGGTATATGTTAACTACAGACTGTAGTTAGTGTCGGTGTATGTTAACTACAGACAGTAGTTAGTGTCGGTGTATGTTAACTACAGACAGTAGTTAGTGCCGGTGTATGTTAACTATAGACAGTAGTTAGTGTCGGTGTGTGTTAACTACAGACAGTAGTTAGTGTCGATGTATGTTAACTACAGACAGTAGTTAGTGTCGGTGTATGTTAACTACAGACAGTAGTTAGTGCCGGTGTATGTAAACAACAGACAGTAGTTAGTGTCGGTGTATGTTAACTACAGACAGTAGTTAATGTCGGTATATGTTAACTACAGACAGTAGTTAGTGTCGGTGTATGTTAACTACAGACAGTAGTAAGTGTCGGTGTATGTTAACTACAGACAGTAGTTAATGCCGGTGTGTGTTAACTACAGACAGTAGTTAGTGTCGGTGTGTGTTAACTCCAGACAGTAGTTAGTGTCGGTGTATGTTAACTGCAGACAGAAGTTAGTGCCGGTGTATGTTAACTACAGACAGTAGATAGGGCCGGTGTATGTTAACTACAGACAGTAGTTAGTGCCGGTGTATGTTAACTACAGACAGAAGTTAGTGCCGGTGTATGTTAACTACAGACAGCAGTTAGTGACGGTATATGTTAACTACAGACAGTAGTTAGTGCGGTGTATGTTAACTGCAGACAGAAGCTAGTGCCGGTGTATGTTAACTACAGACAGTAGATAGGGCCGGTGTATGTTAACTACAGACAGTAGTTAGTGCCGGTGTATGTAAACTACAGACCGTAGTTAGGGCCGGTGTATGTTAACTACAGACAGTAGTTAGTGCCGGTGTATGTTAACTACAGACAGTAGTTAGTGCCGGTGTATGTTAACTACAGACAGTAGTTAGTGCCGGTGTATGTTAACTGCAGACAGAAGTTAGTGCCGGTATATGTTTACTACAGACAGTAGTTAGTGCCGGTGTATGTTAACTACAGACAGTAATTAAAGCCGGTGTATGTTAACTACAGACAGTAGTTAGTGCCGGTGTATGTTAACTACAGACAGTAGTTAGTGCCGGTGTATGTTAACTACAGACAGTAATTAAAGCCGGTGTATGTTAACTACAGACAGAAGTTAGTACCGGTGTATGTTATCTACAGACAGAAGTTAGTGCCGGTGTATGTTAACTACAGACAGTAATTAAAGCCGGTGTATGTTAACTACAGACAGTAGTTAGGGCCGATGTATATTAACTACAGACGTTAGTTAGTGCCGGTTTGTGTTAACTACAGACAGTAGTTAGTGCCGGTGTATGTTTACTACAGACAGTAGTTAGTGCCGGTATATGTTAACTACAGACAGTAGTTAGTGCCGGTGTATGTTAACTACAGACAGTAGTTAGTGCCGGTGTGTGTTAACTACAGACAGTAGTTAGTGCCGGTGTGTGTTAACTACAGACAGTAGTTAGTGCCGGTTTGTGTTAACTACAGACAGTAGTTAGTGCCGGTGTATGTTAAGTACAGACAGTAGTTAGTGCCGGTGTATGTTAACTACAGACAATAGTTAGTGCCGGTGTGTGTTAACTACAGACAGTAGTTAGTGCCGGTGTATGTTAACTACAGACAGTAATTAAAGCCGGTGTATGTTAACTACAGACAGTAATTAAAGCCGGTGTATGTTAACTACAGACAGAAGTTAGTACCGGTGTGTGTTAACTACAGACAGTAGTTAGTGCCGGTGTATGTTAAGTACAAACAGTAGTTAGTGCCGGTATATGTTAACTACAGACAGTAGTTAGTGCCGGTGTGTGTTAACTACAGACAGTAGTTAGTGCCGGTGTATGTTAACTACAGACAGTAGTTAGTGCCGGTGTATGTTAACTACAGACAGTAGTTAGTGCCGGTGTATAATAACTACAGACAGTAGCTAGTGCCGGTGTATGTTAACTACAGACAGTAGTTAGTGCGGTGTATGTTAACTACAGACAGTAGTTAGTGCCGGTGTATGTTAACTACAGACAGTAGTTAGTGCCGGTGTATGTTAAGTACAGAGAGTAGTTAGTGCCGGTGTATGTTAACTACAGAGAGTAGTTAGTGCCGGTGTATGTTAACTACAGTCAGTAGTTAATGCCGGTGTATGTTAACTACAGATCGTAGTTAGTGCGGTGTATGTTAACTACAGACAGTAGTTAGTGCCGGTGTATGTTAACTACAGACAGTAATTAGTGTCGGTATATGTTAACTACAGACCGTAGTTAGTGCCGTTATATGTTAACTACAGACTGTAGTTAGTGCCGTTATATGTTAACTTCAGACCGTAGTTAGTGCCGGTGTATGTTGTAGTTACCGACAGTAGTTAGCGGTGCTTTAACTAGAAATTGTATATGTATTTAGAAACGATATATGTCAACTGCAGATGGTAACTAATATCAGACTTTATTCATTTTTAATGACAAGACGGAACGTCCACGTGTCTGCTTTTTGGAGAGGTATATTCCATTAAAACTCTCTCTCTTACACACGCATCACATCACGAAAGAAGTCTATAATTCAGGAGTGTTATTAAGCTGTTGAAGGTAGTATCATTGTCAAATAATTTCAATCTGGGAAGGGCGTACAAGGTCTCACATTAAAAGCAATGCTAATAGCGAGCAACCAGCACGCTCTGAACATCAGCGGTAAATACATACCATAAAAAATCTTTAGAAAAGAAGCTCACGAAAATGACATCGTTTGAAAAATTTAAATTATATTGAAAGGAACTCCATTAAAGGGTTGACAAATAATGTGATTTACGACTTTCTGCTTTTGTAATCCATTACAATCTGTCGTCTACTCCACTTTCCGTCAGGGAAAAGCCGTAAAGTGAATAACTACCACGGGATTACAAATGACATTGTTCTTCCATATAATATACATTGTAGTTCAAAATCCATGCAGATTAAACCGATAATATCGAAATGAACAAGAAACTGTTATTGTTACTCAAATCTCTTAAAACGAGGACAAAACAAATACATATTAGCATTGAAACGTACAACGTACCAGGGAGATAAGACCAGGCGATTCTGAAGGACAAACGTCTTCGGCTTCATGCTTTAAACGAGCATTGAACACGACGGGCGTCGTATCATACAGGACACGCCTGGCGTCGTATCATACAGAACACGCCTGGCGTCGCATCATACAGGACACGTCTGGCGTCGTATCATTCAGGACACGCCTGGCGTCGTATCATACAGGACACGTCTGACGTCGTATCATACAGGACACGCCTGACGTCATATCATACAGGACACGCCTGGCGTCGTATCAAACAGAACACGTCTGATGCCGTATCATACAGGAAACGTCTGGTGTCGTATTATACAGGACATGCCTGGCGTCGTATCATACAGGACACGTCTGGCGTCGTATCATACAGGACACGTCTGGCGTCGTATCATACAGAACACGCCTGGCGTCACATCATACAGGACACGTCTGGCGTCGTATCATACAGGACACGCCTGACGTCGTATCATACAGGACAGGTCTGGCGTTGTACATTTATGTATCATACAGGACACGCCTGGCGTCGTATCATACAGGACACGTCAGGCGTCGTATCATACAAGACACGTCTGGCGTCGTATTGTACAGAACACGTCTGGCGTCGTATCATACAGGACACTATGGTAGATAATGCATTTCCCAATAAGACATTGATGTCAGCTACATAATTGATGATGACTAAATTTTCATCATCGACTTGCGTCTCCTCTAATATCGAATCAACCAGGACACATGTATAGGTAGGGATGTAGGGATGTAACAGTATGGAAATGAAACATAGTTTGTATCTACTGTACAATTGAGGAATGTCTCGGTTTGATTCCTATACTTCATAACAATTCTGATCAAAACCCTTTTGTTGGCACGACACTCCAGAAGTTGTTCAATTACGCCAATCTCCAAACTACCTGCTACCCTCCTTACTCCTGTTACGTCGTGTCCGCAGTCGTATTCAGATATACAGTATATACCACAGGTACAATTAATGGAATGTGGATATTGTAAATCCCCAAAAGAGCTTCTGATCAACCTTGAACATACGCTCCTGAAAAATTCTTCATGTTTATTTTGAAAGGGGCGTACAGAAGAAACACAGTATATACGTACCTTTTGAAAAGACATAACATATTACAGATGTAGCACTAAAAAAAGATTGTTCAAAAGATATTTAGTATATGAACAAATTTCTAAACAACGGGTTGTATAAAAGACACACAATATATTAACACCTTTCAATACAAAGGATTGTACAGAAGACTCATTGTATAGTTATTACCTTTCTATAATAATTGAAAATCATACAATTGTTTCGTCATCCTCGAACTCGTCAGTGATGTTAAGGTGGTCAAAAGAAATGTCAAAATCCAGATTGGAATGGTGCAGACGTCCCATAACTAAATTGATTTTATACCTTTTTAGCACTTTCAGTGAAACTTTCATTGTTTTTTATGATTTCGGCCCGTGCACCTTTGATAGGGATTGAGCGGTGTTTTTATTGCGTTTACGTTGGTATGAACGCAATGGGATACAGACATATCGTATATAACGCAGACATATTCTTTATAACCCAGAAAATATAAGTCGTGATATGTTGCGACGTTGGTACATGTATCACCATGCAGGCCGTCGAAAACATCACGAATACTTACGAGACAAAAGGACGGTATTTAAAGGCAAAAAATAACAGGTGATATGTGTTCCATGAATGAAAACAACTGTTATGCAGCACGTATATATATTAGCGACCATCTTATATCATTATTTTTATTTTTCCGTATATGTTTTCGTATAACAAGTAATTTCGTAATATTTATAAACCTATCGTTAGCTGTGCGGTTTACATCGCACAGTTGTGCGGTTTGTATCGCACATCGCACATTTGTGCGCACGATGTCTGCACGATGTGCGCACGGTGTTTTTGGAACGTTGTGCGATCACATAACTGTATCTACGGCAGTCGTGGTTGCTAAGAAAATATGATTCCAGTGAATCTACGTAAGGACATTTGTATTGTTAACAAAATTAAAAGAAAAACTTAACATTCTTGTATAAAACATTTTACGTTTTCAATTGAGTAATATATTCGTAATCCACAATTTCCGTCTCGCATCTATACTGTCAACACATCATCTGTCAACGCGATATACTGTTGGTCAGCAACTGACCTCAAGGTCAAGGACATCCTCAACGTCATCACCATCGTTCTTCTTACTGAAGTAGACGTTTGCACTCGACGTAAAAATGCTTCATATTTCGTATTTGAATCATAGTTGTTTCCTCAGTGAAATATAAGGTTTTATAGTGAACCGGCATTTCACAAGACAACCAGATATACAAAGTAGATGAAATTACGCTTTGCTCATGGCTAAAACAGCCGGCATTTCACAAGACAACCCTTGATGCTAAATACAATGGTTCCAATTCAGGCTACAAAACAAACTTGATCAAGAAAATACAAAATGCAATATGTAACCACTGTTTATACCAAAATGAAACTTCAGAACACATCGTTTCGAACTGCGAGAAAGTTAGATGAATTTGGTGTATCATCTAAGTTAAGTAAATTGAATCAGTACAACTAGATTCTAATATTAATATGGGGGTTATGGATTTGGTATCATGATAGCAGATACAAAATAATTTAAATCAGTATTATTAAACTATACTCCAAATACTACATATATCTGTCATTAAGGAACACAGATAACACTTAATTAAATGTTTACAAAATCCATATAATTTTATTCAATCCTATTGTGTCAAGATTAATATTGTAACGGTTGATTTATACTGACTATCATTTTAACTTTACATTTTGGTTAGAGTAAGGCCAATTGTCAAGGTCTTTGTATTTTGTCTACTGACTATTGACGATCAATAAACATATATACATGTATGAAACTGATCATCTTCTTTGATATCTTGTTGGACGAGTATAAAAGATCGGGGGCAAGCTGTGTAATGTGATGGTATTGTCACCCAATATTGTTCGTAAGTAAGAAGTGTGAAGGAAGGAAGGAAGGAATTGATAAACATTTACAAATGTCCAGCTTACGAATGCGTTCGTGAACGCTTCAATATTTTACATGAAGAACAGAAGAAAATTAAATTAGCATTTAATTATGTGCCCTTGTCTTCTTAGCACTTTTACTGTCAGCAAATCAGCATTATATGGCTTATCAAAATTGCAATTACGTGGTAAAATAAAAATAAGCATTTCAAAACAGTGTCGTAATCATCTATCCGAATATACACACGTAAATACTAAGTAGATGACCTGCGTCCATCGTAACTAAATAGCACTGTTATAACTGTATCCATATAAAATAATGCTAATTGACAAATAATATACAAATAAAAATGATGCCATGCTATACTCTGTGTTAACATTCACATACAAATTAGCAGTATTAATGTATAGATTTAAAATGATTATTAAAGGAACTCCATTTTGATATTTGATAAATCTGATATGAGAATTCCAATGAAGTATATACATTAAATATAGTTTTGGTAAATATTTTTGTAAGACGGACAATGCTACCATGTAAGTAAACACTTGCAATGATAAGATAAATACTGGACGATTCCCGAAGCCAGCAACAACCAATGCCAAGATATGGTGTAGAGCAGGGGCGGCAGGAGAACTACCTCTGATCATAACTGACGGATAGGAGATTTGACCGGGGTAACAACTTTTGAACGGAACATCTGCTGGGGAAACGTTTAAAGTAAAGTAGTTACCAATAAATAATGCATAACAAACATATGCGGCCTCGATGAACAAAGTCTTGACCAGGTCAGTATAGTCTCGTGTACACCTCCACAAAATCCAATCATTGTATAATGTATAACAAACAATGTATAACAAACAATGTATAACAAACAATGTATAACAAACAATGTACAACAAACAATGTATAAAAAACAATGTATAACAAACAATGTATAAAAACTATGTATAACAAACAATGTATAAAAACTATGTATAACAAACAATGTATAACAAACAATGTATAACAAACAATGTATAAAAAACTATGTATAACAAACAATGTATAAAAAACAATGTACAACAAACAATGTATAAAAACAATGTATAACAAACAATGTATAACAAACAATGTACAACAAACAATGTATAAAAACAATGTATAACAAACAATGTATAACAAACAATGTACAACAAACAATGTATAACAAACAATGTACAACAAACAATGTATAACAAACAATGTACAACAAACAATGTATAACAAACAATTATAAAAAAACATGTATAACAAACACTGTATAACAAAAAATGCATAACAATGTATGACAAATAATGGACAAAAAACAATGTATAACAAACAATGTATAACAAACAATGTATAACAAACAATGTATAACAAACAATGTACAACAAACAATGTATAACAAACAATGTACAACAAACAATGTATAACAAACAATTATAAAAAAAACAATGTATAACAAACAATTATAAAAAAAACATGTATAACAAACACTGTATAACAAAAAATGCATAACAATGTATGACAAATAATGGACAAAAAACAATGTATAACAAACAATGTAAAACAATGTATAACAAACAATGTATAACAAACAATGTATAACAAACAATGTATAACAAACAATGTATCAAAAACAAACTTCAATTATAGATAAATATCTTAAGTTATCTCCAGTTGAGGGCGTTCTTCTACATCAAACAAATTGTATGTTCCAACAGCCAGAACAAACTATTTCAAACGTTCATTTGTATATACATGTTCAATTTTATGGAACGAAGCTAATGATACTATTAGAGACTCAGTTAGTATTGGGATTTTTAAAACTAGATACCTGCAGCTTTACTTCTCAAAATCTTAGCTATATATATATATATATATACTGCAATATTTTATAAATTACTTCAACTAGTCTAGTTTTAATTTCTAAATATTTCTTTTGTGATTATTAATAGAATATATAGCTATATCTGTGATTCATCCCTTACACTGATATTTTAGTATAGTAATATTCAATCTTCTAAATTTAATTTTAGATCACCTACTTCATTGTACCATTTTAATTCACACTATATTAGTGTATATTCTGTCAATTTTTACCTTTTGCTATATTAATATTGTATGTATATTCGACTCCTTGTGCTTTAATAATGTCCTTCAGCAACACTTGTGTGATATACAAGCGTTCATTTATAAATCATATTTAAGCTGTGATGATAATTATATATTTATTACATTGTTATATTATATCGTTATTTTAAATTATGCCATGATTGTGTAAATATATTTGATGCAGGGCCATGTTGTAAACTAGACATTGTCTAAATATGTTACCCTGGTTAAATAAAAGATATTATTATTATTTATTATTATTATTATTATTATTGGAACTAACAGATGATCACAATATTAACAGAATTCAACAACCGTTCAGAATGATTTCAGATACTTACATGTTTAACTGCTCAGCAGGAAGAAGCAGTAGAACGTTAGGACAGAGGATATAACAAAGTTATAATTCATCAGGTTTTCACCAAATGTAACTGCTGAATATCAAACTTACCAAGATAGCATCATAAGAAAAGAAAAAAAATCAAATGTCAAACAGTCGAACAAGAATGATACTACCAGATGTTTTCCAGAAGCAAAACCGGATGAGGTCAAAAATGGAACAGAAACAAATGTCAAAATTAGGATTCTTTAATCAAACAATGAAAGAGCAATTTATATGACACATTTAGATGAAAACATACCTTTAATGACGTATTTTTATCAAAAAACAATATTCCAATACGCATCGACACAGATCGCGGAAGCTAGTTATAGGGTATGTAATAAATGAACGGAAAGACGGTTGCTATAATCCGGATATTGTTCCGACGATTTTTTTTACGTGAAATTTTGGTGTGTTTAATTTTGGCTCATTCACCTGAGGCGCAAAATAAACTAGAATATAACCACATCTAAAATATCTCAAAGTACGGTAAGTCGAAAGCTACATTAACAATAGCAGAGCAGTAACAACAACAGATCCGTTGGGAATATTCATGTCTACAAAAAACCTTGAAGAAAAACACAATTTCCAAACCACGTTTGACAAAGAACATCATGTGTCTAAACTTTTACCTATTATAGTTTGTTACTCTGTTCCGGATGTTATGTTAAGAGAGTTATTATTCGTTCTTTTCCAGATATTATGTTTGAAGAGTTATGTTTTGCTCCCTTCCGGATGATATGTTTGAAGAGCTATTTTAACACTATGTTCCGGATGTTATGTTTGAAGAGTTATGTTTTGCTCTCTTCCGGAGTTATGTTTGAAGAGCTTTTTTTTTTTTTTTTTGCTCTCTTCCGGATGATATGTTTGAAGAGCTATTTTAACACTCTGTTCCGGATTTAATATTTGAAGAGTTGTTTCTTGCTCCCTTCCGGATGTTGTGTTTGAAGAGTTAATTTTTTGCTCCCTTCCGGATGTTTTGTTTGAAGAGTTGTTTCTTGCTCCCTTCCGGATGTTGTGTTTGAAGAGTTAATTTTTTGCTCCCTTCCGGATGTTTTGTTTGAAGAGTTAATTTTTTGCTCCCTTCCGGATGTTTTGTTTGAAGAGTTAATTTTTTGCTCCCTTCCAGATGTTTTTTTTGAAGAGTTAATTTTTTGCTCCCTTCGGATGTTGTGTTTGAAGAGCTATTTTTTTGCTCCCTTCCGGATGTCTTGTTTGAAGAGTTAATTTGTTGCTCCCTTCCGGATGTTTTGTTTGAAGAGTTAATGTTTTGCTCCCTTCATGATGTTTTGTTTGAAGAGTTAATTTTTTGCTCCCTTCCTGATGTTTTGTTTGAAGAGTTAATTTTTTGCTCCCTTCCGGATGTTTTGTTTGCAAGAGTTATTTTTTTGCTCCCTTCCGGATGTTGTGTTTGAAGAGTTAATGTTTTGCTCCCTTCCGGATGTTGTGTTTGAAGAGTTAATTTTTTGCTCCCTTCCGGATGTTTTGTTTGAAGAGTTCATGTTTTGCTCCCTACCGGATGTTGTGTTTGAAGAGTTAATTTTTTGCTTCCTTCCGGATGTTGTGTTTGAAGAGTTAATGTTTTGCTCCCTTCCGGATGTTATGTTTGAAGAGCTATTTTTTGCTCCCTTCCGGATGATATGTTTGAAGAGTTAATTTTTTGCTCCCTTCCGGATGTTTTGTTTGACGAGTTAATTTGTTGTTCCCTTCCGGATGTCTTGTTTGAAGAGTTAATTTGTTGCTCCCTTCCAGATGTTTTTTTTGAAGAGTTAATTTTTTGCTCCCTTCGGATGTTGTGTTTGAAGAGCTATTTTTTGCTCCCTTCCGGATGTTTTGTTTGAAGAGTTAATTTTTTGCTCCCTTCCGGATGTTTTTTTTGAAGAGTTAATTTTTTGCTCCCTTCCGGATGTTTTGTTTGAAGAGCTATTTTTTGCTCCCTTCCGGATGTCTTGTTTGAAGAGTTAATTTTTTGCTCCCTTCCGGATGATATGTTTGAAGAGTTAATTTTTTGCTCCCTTCCGGATGTTTTGTTTGAAGAGTTAATTTTTTGCTCCCTTCCGGATGTTCTGTTTGAAGAGTTAATTTTTTGCTCCCTTCCGGATGTTTTGTTTGAAGAGTTAATTTTTTGCTCCCTTCCTGATGTTGTGTTTGAAGAGTTAATTTTTTGCTCCCTTCCGGATGTTCTGTTTGAAGAGTTAATTTTTTGCTCCCTTCCGGATGTTTTGTTTGAAGAGTTAATTGTTTTGCTCCCTTCCGGATGATATGTTTGAAGAGTTAATTTTTTGCTCCCTTCCGGATGTTGTGTTTGAAGAGTTAATTGTTTGCTCCCTTCCGGATGTTTTGTTTGAAGAGTTAATTTTTTGCTCCCTTCCGGTTGTTATGTTTGCAAGAGTTATGTCCTCTCTCTGTCCGGATGTTATTGTTGAAAAACTATTTTTACGCTCTGTTCCGGATATTATCTTGAAGAGTTGTTTTTTCGCTCCCTTCCGGTTGCTATGTTTGAAGAGTTATTGATTCGCTTTGGTCCGGATATTATATAATACACTGTACCAATAAAATATACAGAGAACGTTAGATTAAAGAGAAAGCTATAGTCAGTTTTACGATCTCCGCGGAGACTGTATCTCTTTGCTTCAAGTGTTTTAAACAACCGTGAAAATTTGAATTAATTGAAAAAAAGATAACAAAAAAGATATTGTATACCACTCCTTAAGTAAGCATCGGCTAGGCGTACATATTGTTGGATTACAGATGTATGGCTCATTAGATTTAGATTAACACGACATGACAGATATATTTGGACCTAGTTGTAATGAGTTACGATATCCGGCCTGGGAGAAGGACCAGTTTTGCTTTAGAATGAGTTCTGAAGCAAAACTATCAATGTGTCTGAAAGCTACACGTTTATATTGGGAATCGAATCCAGGTAATTTTTACGAAAGGCCTTTGGATAATATACACGTATAAAGATCTACGGATATTTGAAAAGTTGTTTTGTGGAGGCAAGCATATTACCAGAATTTATTTCATGAATTACTGTTAGGTTTTCAATGATAATCGGTTCAATCAGAAAATAATATTATGCTCTTTAAATGAACGACTTCGACTGAAACGTATCCTCTTTGAGTACCCCTGAGAATAATGTTTGCCTGGTAAAAGACTTCGGTCTCACAGAATCGTCTGTAGTATATTGTACACTCGCGCGTGCTCAGACGACGGTGGCTACCATAGCGAAAGGCGCTCACACAGAAAACATTATCAGCATTGATCAGTGTCTTTGGCATATTAACGGATAGAGTCCCGGCAGGACTGCTCACTGACCACTCGATACCCTAAAACTGTGGAGGGTAAATGTGGACTGCTCACTGACCACTCGATACCCTAAAACTGTGGAGGGTAAATGTGGACTGCTTACTGACCACTCGATACCCTAAAACTGTGGAGGGTAAATGTGGACTGCTCACTGACCACTCGATACCCTAAAACTGTGGAGGGTAAATGTGGACTACTTACTGACCACCCGATACCCTAAAACTGTGGAGGGTAGAGGTGGACTGCTCACTGACCACTCGATACCCTAAAACTGTGGAAGGTAGAGGTGGCCGGCTCACTGACCACTTGATACCGTAACTCTGTGAAGGGTAAAGGTGAACAGCTCACTGACCGCTTGATACCCTAAAACTGTGAAGGTAGAGGTGGCCGGCTCACTGACCACTTGATACCGTAACTCTGTGGAGGGTAAATGTGGACTGCTCACTGACCACTTGATACCCTAAACTGTACAGGGTAAAGGTAGACTGCTCACTGACCACTCGATACCCTAAAACTGTGGAGGGTTGAGGTGGATGGCTCACTGACCATTGATACAGTAACTCTGTGCAGGGTAAATGTGGACGGGTCACTGACCGCTTGATACAGTAAAACAGTCGTGTGTAGAGGTGGACTGTGTGTGATTATTGTCTCAAGGCTTTTGTGATTTTACAATGTCGGACAAATACATGCATCTACCCGCTTCCTTCTACAGTGGTATTCGTATACGGAAGGAACAATGTGAAGAAAATGTTCTGAACACATCACCTCCGGACGATGGTAAGTTAACGCTGATACGTTACAAACTGCTGGATTCAATGATATAATCAAGTCAATTTATTTGTTTTTCAAACTTGATTAAATTATTTATTACGATTGTGTTTGAAATGTGACAGAAATTAATTCATATACTGTAAACGTAGTTATTTTCGCGGTGGTTAACTTCTCGATTTTGGTGTTAAGAGCTCATTAGAGCTCATGTTGATTTGTTATCATATGTACAAACTATGAATACAGTTTTAATTGAATTGAATTATCAAAACTGTATGCGTGCGGGTAATTTTCGCGATCGATCCTCATTCGTTTGGGGTTCGAGATTACCCAAATTGATATCAAAATGACACGCATGGGGGAAATTTACGCGAACAAAAGGACTCCGAGTAATTAGCGAAAATTCCCCCTCGCGTAAATTTCCACGTGCACTTGTGTTCCTATCCTATTTGAATATTGAATAAACTCATGTTTAAACTAAATCTAAAAAATTACATTTGGACGGATATATATTTGAATTTCTAGTAAATATTGAAACATATTTGACACTTTTTGTTTCAAGCGTGTAGATATTAGTTGTTTGATTAAACGCATTGAAGATCCTGAAGTATTGATACTTATGTCAGATAGATATTATTCTCTTCTGTCCATAACTTGTTTGATTATATTCTCTTCTGTCCATAACTTGTTTGATTATATTCTCTTCTGTCCATAACTTGTTTGATTATATTCTCTTCTGTCCATAACTTGTTTGATTAAACGCAATTGAAGATCCTGAGTATATTTGATACTTACGTCAGCTATATATTATTCTCTTCTGTCCAGACCGACAGTATTGGTATATAGTTTATATGTCTATTCCTTGTGGGGATTTCCATCTGTAATTGTAAATCATATTTTTTTTATTGTTTAAGTGTGCCTTTCAAACCCCTGTTGAGATAGATATCACGACATTCAGACTTCAGTTACCATGATGAGGCGACATTGTATTTTGATATGTTGACTGATTATGTTTAAAAAAGAAAATAAATTGCACAAAATAAGAATTTATAATGCTATTCTTGAAACTTACAGCTTTGCGAGATATATTATTAGGTTCTGATAAGCTATATATATATGAAATGAGCGGAGATCTAAACAAACAACGGGTACCGGGTCGAGAACGTTACCCTTTCTTCATTGACTGCCTACATGATACCGAAGACTAGGGACATGTCTATGATAGGAATCATCCCCAGGCGATGACTTGTTTACCGTCAACATGACCAGTTGTAAAATAAATGAGAAACAACTGGTACCTACCATGTCATTTAAGAAAAAATAAATGCATTAGAAAAACGGTGCAGAAATTAGAAAAAAAAAAAAATATTGTCGAATTAAACCTTAGCAAAGTTTGACAAAAAGATGTGAAAAGAACAGGAATGATATCATGTTAGGTGCTTTGATCGACTACGGCTTCACTAACAGACATACACGTCAAACGGAATGTAATGGCACGTCCTCAAAAGAATCGTCGGGGAAATGACACTGCTAATTGACCAGGGCATCGCGAAAGAATATACACGTCGAACGGAATGTAACTGCTAACACACTGATTGAAATGATGGGAACTCATCTGATTTCTGAATGGGTTCATTATGACGACTAAGAAACGTAATCGTGGTCAGCCCGATACCTTTGATCATAGTCATAGCAGACCATAACTGCGCCATATTTAAACGTTCTATTTTAAGAACGCGGATGTTGCGCAGTGGTATAAGCTACGAGTCAGCCTATTATGGTATAAGTTCGATTTGAAACTGAGCCATATTCTAGAGACCAAAATCATCAAGCTCAATTTTATCTCTTATTTTAAAATTCTATAGACATGGGGGCAAGTGTAGGGTTCTTGTTATCAAACTTGCCCGTACTGCCATGTCATACGGCCACGTCATAAATATCGTAAGACGCATGTGTAATAAAACTATTGTGACATCATAATTAATATGTGACGTCACATGATTGTCTGGGTAGACGGAAACGTCCAATGCGAGCCGGATTTCGCCTTTCTGATATAGAAACGAAAATTGAAAGTCTTTTGCATATATTATCATAAATAATAGTTATGTGATAAATAGAATATTACACTCGTGGCCAAGTCATATGCATTTATCAAACTCGTTCAATAATTTGATATTCCATTCGCCTAAAGGCTCGTTTAATAAATCCAATATGGCATAGCCACTCATGTAAGATCCTTAATTTACTGATAGATTGAAGTAAACTGTCTGATTAAAAATAAAATTAAAAAAATGAGAAAATAATATTTAGAATTTTTTTTTGGACATTTTCTTTAAACTTTGCTTTTAGATTCTCAGGTGTTTGCCTGCCGCTGTAGCATAACTGATGAGTTCTAACAGAACGATACAGCTGTAGCAATCGATTTTATTCTATTGCTAGTAAAAATGAAGAAGAAAAAAAGAAAAAAGAAAAAAAAATAATAATCAGAAAATAAAGATAAAAATTGGTAAATAATTTTAAATATTTATTGATTTAGACACAGAAAATTTACCAAATTAATTGAGTTACAGCGCACATCCCCGGTTATATTATAACTTTTAGTCAGACCCATTTGGTCTCCCAATATTCACTTCTATACATGTGTTACCTTACAGCCAATACCACTGATGATTCCCGGAAGGACGGTCGAGCTGTATGACGTGGTTTATTTTTAGTATCTGTACTTTAGATGTATATAAGGCGAAATTATATTTAAAAGCTCATTTCACTGGTGTGCCATTTATACGATTGTTATCTTTGAATTAAAGAATAAAAATCTGTGAAATACGTCATCCTGCAATTTGACTATATAGAACAGGGGAGTTTTTTTATGTATAATAATGTCTACTTGTACAAGGTTTTGACCTCTTTCTACTGTATGAAGATTATGACAATGTCTGCGCTGTGCAGAAAGAGGAGGGTGCGGGGAGGGGGAGGGAGAGGAATTACAAAATTATGAAATATCTTGTTTAAAACTATGCTCACCTATTTATGCACATCTAAAAGAAATGTTTTTATGAAGGTCATACATCTCAGTTACCAATGTAACATAATTGAATTCATATCAACCGCAATATAAAGGTAACGTATTTCAGTTTGAAATGTAACTTAATTGAATTGATATCAACCTCTATATAAAGGCCACATATCTAAGTTACAAATGTAACTCAATTGAATTGATATCAAACTCTATATAAAGGCCACTTATTTCAGTTACCAATGTAATAGAATTAAATTGATATCAACCTCTATATAGAGGCCAATGTCTTAGTTTCCAATGTAACACAATTTATAATTTCTATAAAGGTCACCTTTCCATAAAGGTCATTTTGCCTTTGCGTGGTCTAAACATACAGTATATCAAAACGTAGCACGTACATAAAGATTTTTTTTCTCTAAGACGGATACAACGATACTATTATCGACATAGTAATGGCCAATCTTCCGGCAACGGACACATCCTTAGTTCCCCAGTGGTCAAGCACGTGCTCTCTACCTATATGAGCTGTCAATGTTTGAATGACAGCTATAACAGAGGACATGTCACTTGTAGGCGTACAAACAAAATGACTCACAAGTATCTTAGGGAGCAATTCTTGACTACTGCTATTCTGGAATAACACACAGTCAAGGAAATGTCACTTTTTCATTTGAATCTTCAACGAATACGGGATATGCCAAATAATCAAACGGAAACTTATCACCCGGGTCTTGTTTTCAAAAGGTGATTAGCTCAATTAATAAATATCCCATTTTTTCTTTTCTTGAAAACCCGATGGTGTGTATTCCTTAAGAAATGCAGGTAGGAAGGGAACAACGGTTTTGTTTTAAGGCCCATCGACTGTTAATGTCATTAAGGGCTCCTCGACCTTCCAGGACGTATCATTGATGGTTAAAAGCATTTAAACCAGTTCATTACAAAGTTCAATAAGTGGATATTGCTTAGCGTGATCGCTATTTTCCTATAATCTTTATATTTCATTATGAAATAGTCATTTGTTGATAAGTCCAAGATAACTCACACTTACTGAGTGAATTCTGTAAAACTAAAATATATTGGACAGGGGAGGTTTGTCAGTTAAAACAATCATCAATTCCCTATCAAGACAGTTTATTGGTTCAATACAAACGAATTATTGATTTTTTACAAACTTACAAAGAATATTGAAAAACTGGTTGTCGTAAGCCTGGATTATGAGCGTGGTCCGAAATAGTTCCTTTGGTTATGTGTTAGTGAAGATAGATAAGAAATAAATGTCAGCGATTCTTATAAACATATAATAGAATGATAATCGGTAATTTGTTTCAACACGATGAGCGAAAATTACTGTTTTCTACAAAGTAGATGCTACAAAATGAACTCACCATAATTTTAGCAGGAGAAGGTACATGTAATCCTGACCCAAGCTTTTTTGACCCGGGGTACTTTTTTCGAGTGTCATTTTATAGGGATTGAAATGGGTTATTATTGCGTTAACGGTGGTATGAACGCAATGGAATACATACATATTCTATATAGCGCTTAACGCGCTATATATTGAAAATACCTGTATCCCATTGCGTTCATACCACCGTAAACGCAATAAAAGCACCGTTCAATATATATATTTACATCCAACAATTCGTTGAAATACCGTACAAAGAAAATTAAAGCCGTGATATGTTGCGACGTTGGTAACTACGACAGTCATGGTTGCTAACGATAATATAGTTCTAGTGAATCTACTAAAGACACCAGTATTGTTTACAAAAATTAAAAGAAACAACTCAACACTTTTGTTTGATACATTTTACGTTTTCAATTCATTAATACATAGTCATAATCCACAATTTCTGTCTTAGATTTACTATGGTTGTCAAGCACAGCGGGTATTGACACAACTATAGTAGTGACGTGGTCAATTGTTCTCTAGGAACCGAACGCTTCGGCTATTTGTTGTTAACTTACAGTATCTCATGGAGAAGTTATATATTCACCCATTTCCGCAATCTTCAATTTAGTTTTTAACAAAACACTCACTTGACATTAGCTTTGTGTACAGAGATCATCGGGTAACAGGAGAAAACGCTAAAATTGCGTAGATCAGTCCTTTGAAAATGGCGCCGTCGGTTGACGTTCCGGTAACGTCACAAAGAGACGACGTCATGATTAGGTTACTGATTCTCGCGCTTATTAATCCGTCAAGCCTTTTTTTCACTGCTTTACGCTAATTTAAAAGCTTACTAAGCTGAAGAAGGGAGAAATGTTAACATAGATTTAACTCCCGCTTACTATTCTGGAACGCCTGGTCTAATTCTCCCAGTTATTTCAAGTTTTTTTTCTGATATACAGCCTTAACTTCATCATTCTGAGTTAAAAACCGTTCAAAATTGTGTCGCTCGTTTTTAAGTATGTCTTTAAATCATTGTACATTCCAAAAAGATGTTTATTTTTTCCCATGTGTTGTCTTCATAAACAGAAAATAATAAGTCAGAAAAAAGTATATAATTTTCCATTCATTACAAAATGACATATCATTTGCAGACAGTGACTTCCTGTTATCATTCCAGTCATACGAATTACCTTGGTGATGGCAGCGAGACTTTTCATTCTCATTCATTATGAAAAAGTAGACACATTCTCATGCATGTGAATAAAACAGTTATGGATGTGCCAATCATATGTACCCCTGAGACAGTTGTTGTCTGCGGTACAATATTTCAGACTATGAAATCACATGATAAACTCACTGTCATTTACAGTTGGTCTCGCTAAAGTCTCGCGCATTGGCTCGTGAAACATTTGCTATGATGAAATGTACTTTTCCTGATTTTTCGTTTAAGCGAAGCACTTGTATATTGCTCTGGGTATGAAAAAGTCACAACATATCAAACGTTCCAGTACATGTCCAGAAAAAGTTCACGTGCATCCCCGGAAAAAGTACCTATACTTTTATTTTTCAGGAATAAGTCGTAAGATTTTTTTTTTTTTTTTAGAATGCCTGGTACTATTTAGTTATGAAGCGATGAACGCTCATCCTTCCAGTACACGTGGTTTTATCATCCGTAAAACTTTTAAACCTATCTCTGTTTATCTTGGCCTTATACCTCGTCCAAGTCGGTAAATTTTGATGTTGAGTTACGGTTTGATTTACACGCCGACATTCAATTGTTATGTCCATCTCTGATCATCACAGAAACATATTGCGACATTTGTAAATATACACTGCAGATATAGTCTCTGATACTTCAACAATTAGGGAATATCCAAGTTCAAACTAAAATATGTTGTCCAGTTCGCGAAATTCCCCAATGGCGATGCTTTTTTTTACCTTTCGTTTTACTCTCTGATGTGGTAAACGTGTATGGGCTGGTGTGTTCTATTTCGAACTCATTATAACGCCTAGTTTACAAATAACCAGCGATATCTTTCTTCGGAAAGATTGAGTGGAAGGCTATATAAGTGATATTAAATATGTATTCAAACCATAATATTTTAGATACGGTCCGATTTCCCTCAATTCTCAATGGCCAAAACATGGTCACGTACGTGTTAATATTTTGAGATATAGCCTGATGTTTCTATTTTCAGAAACAAAAAGTAAATATTGTTTTCACGTCATGATCATTGTAAAGTCACAATACCCCAATGTAAATTTCTTGTTATTAAGATGAATATAATTCAATTCCACCCTTTTGCCATTAAATTTCATATCTAATATCAAAAATTAAGGATCTTTAATTCAGTTAATATGTTGTTATACTGACCCAGTAGACTCTAAAATATTGACGACTTTATTCTACATGGTTATTGGTATTACAGTGTATATAGATACAGACTTTGGTTGAGGGCAATCCATGGTTTTACGAACCTGACCTGGACAATATTCCCCGAGGGCCGAGGGGGATATAGTTCAGGGCAGGTCCGTAAAACCATGGATTGCCTGAAACTAAAGTCTGTATTGACTTTATTACATGATTTTTATTGTTTTAAAACAAAATAAATTAAAAAAAAACGAAAAAAAAGGTCCTTATCACAGGGAGGTTAATATAACGTTTCGCCAGGTGCGTGGAATGTTATATCAACCTGTGCTAAAAATAAATCTCATAGTTTGTATTTTTAGCAGGAGTTAATATAAGATTCCACGGACCTGACAAAACCTCATATTAACTGCTCGGTGATATCATGACGTACATGTATTTCCAAGGAAATTATTGGTGTCATGTGATCTCAATAGGACCAATGAGTGATAGTTTTACATACCAATCATATAATAAAACACCATTTGACCTCACGAAAGGTATGTTCCGGATCGATTACAAAACTGCAACAAACGATTTGCGTGTTAGTATAATCTGTCTCGAGAAAGTATTCTATTGATAAAGTGGTAAGTTCAGTGCCTTTTCATATCAAACAAGTCACAAACAAGCGATAGGCATTTTTACAGAAACTGAAGCGTTTGTAGGATATGTTGTTGTTGTTGTTGTTGTTATTATTGTTGTTGTTTGTTGTTGTTGTTTTTGTTCGTTGTTTGTTGTTGCTGTTATTGTTGTTGTTGTTGTTGTTGCTATTATTTTCGTTGGATTGAATGGATTTTTAAACGTCACTGAATGCTTTCTTTAGCGAGTAAATATGTTAAGGATTAAATTGTTGTTGCTTTACTACGACAACGCGTGTGTTTTATCCAAAGAACACGTATTAAGGCATGTTCCTGTGTACAATGTAAGTCACCGTCAGTCGTACTACACACGGCATACAAAGGCTGACCTTTTCCCGCCAGCTATTTCGATATGTCTGAGGACTGTCCTCCGTTATTTATTTATAGAGAGACCATTTCGTGTCTATTCTAGAATGTCTACTTCTTGTCACCATATACATGGCATCCACTTTATTCCTCATCCTCTCGCCATCTTTTCAACAGGACGCGGCAGTTACCTGTCAATCACACACGGGCAGCTACCATTCGTGAGGGAGTCAATGGGATCAGAGTCTTTTTTAACAACTCTTATCCTCAGCGTGCAACGTATGAACATCGAAAATGGCAAACTAGATGACGTTTGGCTGTAATCCAATCTCAAAATCGATCATACTACAGTGGAGGTCTAAATGCTAATAAGAAAGTCGTTGAAAAGCGGTTGTATGGTAAGAACTTGAATGTGACTTTTTGATTTGAGCATTTGTCCCTGTGTGGAAGGCTGTGGTTTCTATCACCGTGACTCATAGGCATTGCATTTAATACCCTACGGAAGTCTCAGTACTCAAGGGGATGTACTAAAAAGCTGATCTAGTTCTCCTAGTAACGGGACCCGGAAGGAATGTCATGCGACAAGCCATTCCAGTATGATGGGCCGGGGGAGATGTCGTTCGAACTAGTATGCTAAAAGACATTCCATTATAGGGCCGGGAGAGGTGTCGTAAGAACTGGTATGCTAAAAGACATTCCATTATAGGGCCGGGAGAGGTGTCGTAAGAACTGGTATACGACAAGACATTTTAGTATAATGGTCCGGGGGAGATTTCGTACGAACGGGTATGCTACAAGACATTCAGGTATAATTGGCCAGGAGAGGTGTCGTCAAACTGGTATGCTACCAGACATTCCAGTACAATGGGTCGGGAGAGATTTCATACGAACTGATATGCGACAAGACATTCCAGTATAATTGACCGGGAGAGATTTCGTACGAATTGATATGCTACACGACAGTAAAGTGGTAACTGCATTGTAAAACGTTTGGTTCCTTCAAGGAGAAATCATGCTTTTATGACCATGTTCGAAAGGATTTTAAACAAAACCTAGCCACTCATCACATAAACAAACCAATCACAACCAGTATAGTAGGTTCGTCATTCCTATGGACACGTAAAACTAAATAATGCGGTCATATTTCGTTCTATCAGACGATGTCTGTATGGAATTAGTATGTAAGGCACTTCATCGGGAATTGATTTTATTTCAACGACAAAGGCGTCAAAAATATCCACCAAAATAATGGTTAAGTCACAACCTGAATTATAAGGAATAAACATTCAGACTCTTCCAGATAATTCCCAATTCAAAATATGCATGGACCGGAAAATGACTTGATAAGATTGTCCAAGGGAGACTGACGTTGGCTTTTGGTATGACATCATCAGTTACATGTATAACTGTGGCTTCCTATATACTGCTGTAAACAGAAAGATAAAGGATGACCTCAGACTTCAAATAGCTTATTACACGCGCGTTTTACACAAGCATTGTTGGGTTACCCTTGAACCGGTGGCATTGACATCTGGTTACGTATACAGACATTGTACTCCATTGTGCAGTCATCTTTGACGGTATACTGAAGGGATACCTGTTCCGGCTTTGCGCATGTTTGATACGCAGGATACAGGAAATAGGCGTCATCTAAGTATTCATTTTATACCGGGGTTCGTAATGGACATTGAAGTTATACACCGATAATTAATTCCACTGTGCTGGTATTGCCCGATTGTTTTAGCATGTCAATTCGTTCCTTGTTACGATTTTTGTAAAATAGCGAGTGTAAAGTGATATTCCTTGTGTACCATGTAAAAATTCGTTTTGTTGACTTTTATAACGACATCTCATTCCTGTAGCCACTTTGAAAATGGTAAATAAGTAGTAATACCAAGGTCAGTTCAAAATTACACCGCATGACTATAGCGCATTTTGGAATCCTAACTGAAGGGTCACTAACACACTTCGGGGATTATCGCAAACCTGCTGTGACGTTATCAGGGTTATGCGAACGCCTTGTACATCGATCTAAATGTAGCTAATCGGCAAAATATTTATTCAATGTCCACAATTTAAATATCAGTTCTCCATGTTGTTGTTTTTTCAGAAGTGATTATGTAGTGATTTGCTACGGAAATGTTGTGACCACATTGTTTTCCTGGAGATTCTTCATATAACATGATTGACATATTCCATGATAAATAAATCAAGCATTTTCCGACCGACTTGTTTACTGTTACGGGTGTCGCTGATGGCCTCGATGTGATCTTACATCAGGGCCGTACCGCACGTGTCTCTAAGACTGACATTTTCTATTAAGATACTGAAAGAGGCCATAAAAATGTTCGCATGAAAACATTCCCCATACATTTATTCATTTGATCTCCATAGAACGTGGCTTGAAAACACTCTGTGTGATCTGTAAACAGCATGGATCCTGCAAACTCTGGGCTGAATCCGAAACGTGCTGAGACAATTTAGAACGGAGATCAATTATGAATCAACTGATTTTCCTCTATTTTTTATTCATAATGATTATAACAAGCACCTTTACATATGTCCCCCAAACGACCCCCGCAGCAGTAAATAAATTAGTTGATATCGCAACAGTGTTTGAAATGTTATATTTCACCTATATACCAAGTTTCGTCAAAATCGAACAATATCTAAATTTCGACAAATCAACGGCTTCGGTCCGGCTGACCGGTCAGATGACAATCGAAAACGAAAGTGGTCTAACGGCCGCCGAACAAACAAGCACACCCATGTTCTGTTTCGGTGAATTCCGACCTGCTGTTTCCGAGAAACATAACTGAAACATCGTCGACGGAAGATAGTGGAGAAGTCAGAATGATAATAATAATAAGAAATGATGAATGATTATAGGGGGAGAATTGCATTGAAATATGACAGTGAATGAAACATGTTTTTTTTCTGAATAAAACAACGCTGATTTAATAAAGCTCTAATTCACTAATGCTAAAACATACTTACATCAAAATAAATCAATCATTTTATCAGGTAATATATTTTAAGTTCCTCACTGAAGTATTCTTGAGCTCGAGTCAACCTGTTAAACCAATGTGTTGAATTAAACAGTATATCAGAAAGGGCAGGTTTTATTGTAGATGCTTCATTGTACTGAACCAAATTATATTTGTTACCCCAAACCTTGTGACATTACAATCTTTTCATCAAGAAATCGACAAAGATGGCGTGTAAAAAGACTATTAAGCTTAATTGATTTTTTTTTTTTTTTCTAAATTGAAAATAAATGTATGGCATTCATTTGTGAAATGTTATTTTATTTAAGTGCGAAATAATTTGTTTTCTCAACATATTTTTATACTGTGAGGTGATGAGTCGTACTTCTATCACGATTTGTGCATGATGCGGTGTTAAAATAACATTAATTCAAATACCGTTTCCACGCCTTTTATCAGATCACGAATATTGATAATTCATGGCGTCTCGTTGATTGCAATCGCCTATTATGATTGAAGTTCTTAAATATTAAGGAATCATTCCATAGTGTAACAATAAGATAGGGCTCACGTAAACTGATGGAAAGTGAGACCTAATTTTTCTGGCCCCTGACTTTTCCAATATCATCCCGCTAATCCTTATCAGCTATATATATATTCCGTTCTCTATAAGTCAAATGACAAATCATATCTTTCATAATCCATCATAATTTTAAAATGTATGCCGATAGGTCAGTTTGTTGGTACATAATGTACACGTGACTTTCAGATTTGTTAGATCTGTGTATTCCGTCATCCAATTCTATGTAGTCTGTCACCAAGAACTGTGTATTCCGTCACCAAAATCTATGTACAATGTATTCTGTCACCAAGACCTGTGTATTCCGTCACCCAAATCTGTGTATTGTGGCACCAATGTCTGTGTATTCTGTCACCAAGATCTGTGTATTCCGTCACCCAGATCTATGTATTGTGGCACCAAGGTCTGTGTATTCTGTCACCAAGATCTGTGTATTCCGTCACCAAAGTCTGTGTATTCTGTCACCAAGATCTGTGTATTCCGTCACCGAAATCTGTGTATTCCGTCACCCAATTCTGTGTATACTGTCTCCAAGATCTGTGAATTCCGTCACCGAAATCTGTGTATTCCGTAACCCAGATCTGTGTATTCTGTTACCCTAGCTGCGTAATTCAATTAGCTGTAATACGATGGCTGCATTTTATTACATTTTTACCAGTGAAATATCAAAAATTATTCATTCTATAAAAGTGATATTTTATCATATGAAAAATATCACTTTTGCTGATTTGACCAATCAAATTAATGATTAGAAAATACCAAAATAATTGACCAATCAGAAAGCCCGACATATATGTCAGCACCTGGACAGGGGGAACTACTTTTTTTGTATGCAAACTTTCGCTGTAGGCCTAGTTAGCATATGGGGTAGGTTTTTCGTTGATAAAAATGTAATAAACAGAATATCTAACAGTGTCTTCAGTAATACCAAATATATTTCACTCGTGAGGCTAATATTTTGATATTTTTCACTCGTGCTGCGCACTCGTGAAAAATATCAAAATATTAGCCCCACTCGTGAAATATATTTGGTATTACTGAAGACACTGTTAGATATCCTCTATATATTATCTGGTTTAAAGAAAGACATTTTTTTATGATTAAATTTAGCACGTATATTCTATTTTAGATAGGATTAAAGCCTTGTAATAAATGTTTTATACATCCATATCCATGTCCAGTTTTATACGTTATAAACATTTATTGCATTTGTGCCAGTGAAATATAGAAAATTATCAAACTAATGAAACTTCTATTTTCACTGCAGCTATAAGCGGTGAAAATATAAGATTTTGCAGTAAAAATATAAAATTTCCAATTTGGCCAATCAGAGTTATCCTTTGTATTCACTTCATTGAAACTTGCTGATTTTTCAGGTCGAAGTGGAGATAGATAAATTGCTTAGTTTGCTGTATTTCTGAAATATTCTGACCAGTTTTTGACAAAATACTCACTTGACGTTAGCTATGCATGCACAAATTCTCCGATTACTGATTCCCGCACTTTTTGACGCTATTAATTTTTCGATGCTTTTCAATTTTGTTTTTAAGTATAGGATAAAGAAAATTGAATGATTTTCCGTTAAATATGACATATATTTCACTCGTATGACAGAATATTTCGATATATTTCACTCGTGCTTCGTTCTCGTTATTGAATATCCTCATATCTATATTTTATAGCTCGACACCTCCTAAAAATGCTTAAAGTGACATTTGAAATTCTTTTTTGAGTTACGAAAGCTTCGGGCCTTTGTTAAGGTCAAGTTAGATAGGATTACGTTGGCGATAAGGTAATGAATATTTATCTTTATTAGTCCCCTGCCGTTTGAAAAACGGGGGGACTATAGGTTTACCCACCGTCCGTCCGTCCGTCCATCCGTCTGTCTGTCTGTCACGCAATAGATGTCCGGACAACCCCTCCTAAAGTACTACTCCGATCTTAACGAAACTTGGTATACATGATCAGTATAACATGTAGTTGTGCAACCCATATTTGGTTTTTTTTTCTCGAAAAAAACATTTTTCAAAAAAAAAAAAAAGCGAAATGAATAGGTGCACTTCTAGCTCAGGCAGCGGACTTTGTATTCCTGTTGCAATACTATCCATCCTTGTTTCCTTATATGTTCATTAAATGTGGTTTCTAGTCATAGTTTAGTGCGCTAAGATAACGTTACAGCAGATAAAACTTAATGGGACTTCCTGTTACAGGCCCCTTGTATACAGCATACATATCCCGATATAATATCGTCAAACCTATTTACACCACAGACAGTGACAGCATAACGATATACCATTCATGACTTGATATCATCACCTTGATATATCGTCAAACCTTTTAAAACCACAGAAAGTGGCAGCATAACGATATACCATTCATGACTTGATATCATCACCTTGATATATCGCCAAACTTATTTACACCACAGAAAGTGGCAGCATAACGATATACCATTCATGACTTGATATAATCACCTTGATGTATCGCCAAACTTATTTACACCACAGAAAGTGGCAGCATAACGATATACCATTCATGACTTGATATCATCACCTTGATGTATCGTCAAACCTTTTAAAACGACAGAAAGTGGCAGCATAACGATACATCTTTATTTCCTTGGAAATATCGGAGCTTATATGATTAGATTGTTTTATTATTATTATTATTACAAGCTAACCGGTAATAAGTATTTATATATTAAAATATTTAAAATGTTGCTGTATCCATTCACCTAACGAATACCAGTTGCATTGGGTTCTAATGCTTTTTCATCTAGGGAAAGCATGGTCTTTGATTGATATATGCAGTATTGTTCTATCTATAGTTACATTATCTCATAACATTTGTCTTTCAAACACATGTACATGCATTATTGAGAAGTACAATTCTTTTTAATAGAAAAATCAGGCGGATAAGCAATTAGATCGACTATAGTTGAGAAGATGAATTATTTATGCGACCATATCTGTAAACTACAAAACAAAGTAGGTCCAGCCCAACTAGGTGAAGCAAATAACTGTTCATTTTATTTGATACGAGAGCTATGAACAAAATCAGTGTTACCTTCCGTTGTATTTTAGCACATTGATGTCTCAAAAAATGCGAAAATAACCCAGTATATTTTTAAACGATCTTCTATTTTTATTATCGTTATGCATGTTTTCCATGTCATGTTCTAATAGCATGTGGGATTTCCGTTACGTCATCAATTTCATTTCCCGCGAATTTATTAGGGAAATCTAAATTACCACTTAAAATTAACTGAAGTGAAAGAAATAAAAATGTCTTAATAAAAATATTGTGATCAGTACTTAGTGTAACATTAAAGTTTCATCGTAAATAATTGCTACGATCCGCCAACCTAAAGCATAAGTAATTGAAATCAAATTATTTTAAAATTCACATTTCGTTTCTATTATAGTCTTAAAATTTTTATCACAAGATCGTTTAGAAGCTTTGCAGTACAGACTCTTTCAAACGCACAGATGCTTTGATTTGAGCAAAGATGGCGACCTGAAGCTGTGTGGCGGTTTGGATTGGAATTAAATTGCGTATATTTCGGCAAGTAAACATCGTACAATGTTTCCGTGTGGTCAGATCATCTAACTTTGTCAATATGTATTCAGAACAGTTGTTGTTTACTCGCTACGGTCATTAACACAAAAATTCGGATTATCATATAAATACTTATTTGATTATAGTCGGGATAGTTTTCATAGTGTTCATATTCTATACTAGCTAGTGTTTACCAAGTGTTCATTTTCTCAATATATTCCTTCGTGTCATCGTTAGAAGATCTACAGTATATTTCCTACTAGTGTTAACATTGTGTACCACATAACCCCGGCTTATATTAATTGCATTACGTTATAAACATGTATCTTTCCTAGAAACTCCTTCATTGAGGAGAATGTATTTATCATCATGAGAATGTGAAAGGTTACCGATCCATTCTCCTATCTCGCCAACAGAGTCTTCAGTAAGCGTGTCTACCCACTGTTACCCCACTGTTCTACAGGGAAATTATTTTGGTTTAAGTATACGAAAGTTAGCATGTCCTTAACCCTGCTTCGAATGAGAACAATGGAAGACGAAAAATGGTCATATGCTCTTTAGAATAGCACGTGATGGTTCCACTTTAGATATCAAAGTTCTCTAGGAATGGCAGTAGTGTTACAAGGTTTGATTTGCAGTTTTATGATATAGAATGGTTTTAATTACTTTAACAGCGCGAAGGAATAAAACCCCCGAGTAGGAGATGGTTATTCATGTCAGACGAAGGAGCAATGAATGGCTTTCCAGTATTGCTATCGACAGACACAAAGCTGGGTGTGAATTTTTAAATGCCACTAAACATAATAAAATTCAAACATGTTCGCTACAACCTTTAAATAATTGACGATTTCCTTCATTCCTTTAAACTTTAAGTGGATTTGTAGGAGAACAAAAGGTGCATAATATCCTGTTTGAATCAGATGAATAGTGTATTAGGCTATATCTATGTAAGGGAAAGCCGACTGATTCAGGGTCGCTTAATATGTAAAAACTTTCATTGCTTCCTCCTATAACGATAGTTAGAATTTAGAAGTAGATGCAAGGCATAATAACTGATGAGAATAAACATACATCATGCAACTGCAGTGATTTTAAATTCCAAGAGTGTTAAAACCCTGACGTGCAATCAAGAATATCGAAGTAAGTTTAGACAATACAATACACAACACTTTTCAAATGCCACAGGCCCATTATGACTTTTGGTTGGTTTAAGTAATATGAGGTGATAGGAATTTCTTGTTCAGACCAATAATAGCGAATGTGTTCTACATAAAAGATATTTAATCTGGTATTTTCACTGGTCAGGGTCGCTATAATATATAGTTTTAGTCCAACTGTGATAAGAAAATAAAACTTTCATTGATACCTCCTATAATACTAGTAGGAATTTTAGGGGCAAAGAGTGTTGAAATCCAGACGAGAAATAGCGAAATTCGAAATCAGCCAGACAATACAATATACACTATATATCAAATGACACAGGCCCATTGTGACTTTTGGTTGGTTTAAGTAATATGAGGTGATAGGAATTTCTTGTTCAAACCAATGATAGCGAATGTGTTCTACATAAAAGATATTTAATCTGGTATTTTCACTGGTCATGGTCGCTACATGATATAGTTTTAGTCCAACTGTGATAAGAAAATAAAACTTTCATTGATACCTCCTATAATGATAGTAGGGATTTAGAAGTAGATACTATGGATTCTAACTAATGAGAATGAAAATGTATCACACAACTACATTATCATTTTAGGGACAAGAGTGTTGAAATCCAGACGAGAAATAGGGAAATTCGAAATCAGCCAGACAATACAATATACACTATAGATCAAATGACACAGGCCCATTGTGACTTTTGGTTGGTTTAATTAATATCAGTTGGTAAGGATATCTAGTTAAAAACAGATAAAGCAAATGTGTTATAGGAATTTGGGAATCTACATGAAAGATATTTAGTTTGGTATTTTTACCAAAAAATACCATTTTATAAGCACTTTTATATAACAACAATTTAAAATTGTATATGATCACAGAGGACTACCTACACACACACGACGGACAGTAAGCCGAACAATGCTGATGTAAACTTCTATCGGTGACAAAATCAAAAAGTGTTCCATTCGTAACTAATCATTACAATAATTTAAACAGATATTCTGACCGAACGATATGAAAGATAAGCTGTGTGTTCTATGCAGTATCATATATATCTGTCATTATGTAACAGCGGCTCCCTTCCAATGACGTAATTATTTAGAGGATGGCTTTGATCGTACATGTATGTCTATCCATCAACAGCACGCCGTAGACATTTATGATATATTGACGCTGGCAAACCTTTATATCACCTTTCCCCCAATTCCTTGAGCTGGGTGTCCTTGTATATATACATGTATTACATCACGCCGAAGAACAGTTAGATCGACAATCCATATATGGCCTTGTCAATGCGGCCTCTATAAAATATTAAAAGGTATCACTGACCCTTGTACAGCAAACGTAGATTGAATTAAGTTCTAGAAAGGAACACGTCATCTCCCTAAGATCTCTAGATGGATATTCCGATATTTCATTTGGCTAGTATCTATCAACTGCTCACATTTCCTGACCTTGGCTTTTTGGCGTACAGTGACGAAACGGTATGAAACCAGTTGGTGTTGTCCTGTATATCATATTCCGTCCTGTGAAGCAGCGCATATTCTTGATTGATACTGCCGTTTAAGGATATCGATAATGGCATGCTTTTATACCAATGACCTTAACTCTTCCTGTCAACTCGCTATTTTATCATTTGTATCGATGAAATATCGAGTTATTTGTTTTATAAAAAGTAATAAAATCATTGCTTATATAAGTTATGATATATCACTTTAATCTTGACCAATCAGGACGATGCTTTCTATTCATCGCATTTAAATCCGCCGATTGGTTGTAGTCAACCTATGTGGAAAGGCGTTTTTGAAAACAAACATTTGGATATTTTTCCTCTCTAGTGCTTCCTATTCCAGGACCGCAAACTTACCTCGTGATACCGAGGAAATGATCGGCCTCACCGATGTTTTACAGCCAAATTCAAGTAAACCGTATTATATAGGGTTTAGGTTAAAAAGAGCATGAAAGTAAACGGTTAGGTTATTTCCACCTTTTGGCACCAGGAACTTCTACATTGGAGTTTTGTCTTTTTTCCATGCCGGATCAGATTACCAAGATATAAAGCTTTTACAGTATCTGAACTTTCACACATAACCATAAGTATGAATGACCGCACCAGACATGTGTAGGCATCACATTACAACTAAACGTCAGTGCAATCATAGCTTAAAAGGAGTATTTAATCCATTAAAAACGATAGGCTGTAGATCATTTGCAAGGATATTGTTTTAGGATCAGCTTTAAATGCCGAGTCCTAGAATTAGATTTATGTTTCATCTTGTCACTTGTTTTGTATTTTAGTTAGGAACTACTTGTTCGCGGTTATCAAATCTAGCGCAACATCACCTTGTGAACATTCCACAACACTTATTTATCTGTGTATATAAATATTAGCTGGGTATTTATTTTACTGAATAAAAAAACCATTAAGTCCTTTAAAGATAAAAAGTTAATTTACGGCGAACTGGCTTAAATAAACACATCTTTAAAAAGCATTATTTGATCATTTTACCAGGCAAAACTGTATTTAGGTATTGTTTTCATCGTCTAATTGGATTGTTTACAGACGGAAAGCCATCCGTACCTCAACATTAATTAAATGTCACCCAGATCATATCTACTCTAATATACGTTTTAAAAAAGAAGAACGTGGGTCAAGCAATTTGTACTCGGAGGATAAAATCATTTGGGATTTGTTTTTCTGAAACCAAGCGGATCCTTTTTTCAGTTCGAAACTTAATGAGATACTGAAATAAACAACAACAGAGTTTTAGTCTGTGTCCACCAATAAAATCAAGGTGTATCCTTGTCTTCTCGTTAGCGTAGGGGCCGCGGTGGCGGTGTGGTTAAGTTTATTTCATCTGTTTGTGTACTGTCCAGAGCTATCAGATTTAAAAGTTTTTATGGTTGCAATATTGGAGAATCTGTTTTCGAAATTAGGTCCTGATAATGCTAGCTCACTTAATCATGAACGACTTACTATTCTGGCTTTTAGTGAGAAATGGAAATATGTGAATGGATAGTTTGTTAATTTCATTCTTAGTGTGGCGAGGTTCTGCATTTATACGCGTAGGGATATAATAATGCTCAGTGAAGGAAATGTTCCAATTTTGCGATTTTTTTTATTTACCGTGAAAAAATTCATTACATATTTTTTTCACTTATTATCGCAATCTGGATAACATGAAGCTTTTTAAGAAATATTTTGTAGACGATAATAGACTGGTTTCTGTCGATTTTGATAGTGTTACTGTCAGTTTTTGAGAATGTAATACGTTTATATGTTACCTGCCTTTGTTCATGTTGAAGCTTAATACCTGTGATTATACTGCCTGACAAACATTCTGTGATATTTTAATTAAGTCTTTCTTATTATGCATTTTATCTTTGTTTGAACTGTGAGGAACCTCAGGGGCCCCAACCCCTGAGGCTCTATGTCTGGGATATCAAAACTTTACTTTTAAGATTAAAAAATAGTTGTCCCGACACTTTATCACTAGCCCTCCACCTCTTGGTTGTGAGTTCGAAACCTACATGGGGCAGTTGCCAGGTACTGACCGTAGACCGGTGATTTTTTCTCCGGGTACTCCGGCTTTCCTCCACCTCCAAAACCTGGCACGTCTTTAAATGACCCTGGCTGTTAATAGGACGTTAAACAGAACAAAAAACAAAAAACAAAAAAACAAACCAAATTTGCGTACATTAAAGAAACTGAAAAGCACCTGCCGTACATTTTTCAATACTCAATATACCCTCTCTATCTTCCCCTTTCCCTATATTCTCTTATTTTGCTTTGTCTTTCAAGTTCCCCGATCCACAGGATGTGGTTTTATTTCGAAAACCGTACAGACCATCTCATACCAAAGATGTCATATTCAAATTATGTTATTACAGTTTTCATCTACTAGGAAATTTGTGTTACAGATTCGATCAACGTTCGTATAAGGTAAAGCGAGTTACATTGGCACCCGTGTAGAGGCATGACATTGTAGTGCATGGTCTATTGCGTTAGTGTGCATTGGAAAACTTGTTTGCAGAGTATTTTGGAATAGTGATCCCACTAATAGTTGGTTATTGATGATGATGACAAGCGATTTATTTCTAGTTTTCGGATATCTAAACTAGTATTCCCGGTTTTCTGTCATGGTTATTATTTTGTGGCAGGGTTATTGTGTTGTAGCGGGGTTATTGTTTTAAAGCAGGGTTATTGTTTTGTAGCAGGGTTATTGTGTTGTGGCAGGGTTATTGTTTTGTAGCAGGGTTTTTGTTTTGTGTACAACTCATCGACATAACGTGTGATTGTGCTTAAAGCAATGATGGAATGATAGAATAAATACCGTAACGGTGATATGGAATGATATATGAGAGAATTTATACCATATTTTTTCATAATTAAAATTTAAACCAGGAAACTACCCTCTTATGACAGGGAATCTCTCATGCGGTGTTCCACTCTCTAAATGTAATAGAGCTGCGGAAATATGTCATACACGCATTCGTAGACTGATATATTTTTAAGAATGGCGGACTGACGATGAAAACTACATATCAGAAGCGAAAAAAGTCAGATATACGCCATGGTTGCTGCCGCAAAGGCAAGGAAAGGAGTGGACAAACTCACAACAGTATCTACTACTTACAGCAGTTCTTTTTCAGACGTATATTACACACTTTACCTGATTTGCTGACGTAACTGAGCAGATTTGAAGGGGATAACATAAAGATAAAGCCATAGGGGATTATGAAGTTTATATTAATAAAACTTGTTTATGCATCTTCGGTCCTGTCACAGACAACAAAGAGAATGTATAGCTTGAAAATGGCCACCATACATGGCATATGGTGACATTTAATATAAATTCTAAACATATTACAATTTAACAATACAAAATAAACATAGCATAACACAATCATTAAAAAACGTCTAATAATAAACATCTCAAAATGACAATGGTAGTCAATTACAACAAAAGCCTGTGTGGGGGTTGCCAACTTTTATATCTATCAACATAGAGAGACTTTAAAGGACCATATATCAGCTCACGCGGTCTTCAGACTTATTTTCCCAATGTATTACAGAAAAACAGACCTTTGAGAGCGTCCCATAGTTTATCCGGCTGTAGGTTAGCGTCTGTCTTGTTCCTAAATTTACCACAAAGCTAACGTATTAGGCGCTAAAGCAGCTGCGTGTTATATGTCTGCTGAAGTATCCATCTGATATTATCAGTCTGTGTTTTCTATATTTGGAGTTATGTGCGATGTAATAACACTATTGAACAATTTTCTAACCTGGTTTTACTACTTCGAAGCTGTATATAATGTAATATTACCATGACTTTACGTATTTATACATGTATGACCTTAGACCTGATCAAACAGAGGAGCGGTTTGTGTTGTAACAATGCTTACTGTTTTGGCTTACAACATTGACTTACATGCAGGGAAGAGAGCAGCTGAATGTCTGAAATCCTAATTTGAAGTGTTTTCTATGATGAAATATTAAAATTAACACAAGAAAAAAGTCTGAAATCAGATTTTTATCTGAAAATCCATGCCTGTACATGTACTCAAACAACAGGAGCAAAGCAAAATACAAATGAAGCGGGGTTTTAAAATCAAAATAAAGCGAAGGAAAAAGATTACCAAAAAGAAAACAGATTCACGTATGGTAAAGTGCAGAAATAATAAGACCAGGTCTTCCTGAAGAGAAGGGTTCTTCAAATCGCAAAATAAGAGTCAAGAGGAACAGCGGGAGGCATATTACCAATTATTTAACAGACCAGATTTAATATCGAAGACGACATATGATACTATAATATGAGATACATGTGACGATAGATAACTGGCATTTCCTCAACACACTTCGCCAATATTGAATGTATAATCGCCCAACACTTTGATGGCGCGTGTATTTCATGTCTCCTACAATGTTGTATTGAAAAGATTGTTTTTCGAAGGTTCAACGTTTCCTGATTTTAGCGAACCTGAAAAGAATAAATGTTTCCACAAAAACAGACTACGATATTTGTAATTTTGTTTATTTGAAATATTTCATCCTTTCTTCTTGATTATATTAATCTTGAAAATGATGAATAAACGAAGCCCCTGAAAACAACGCAGATTACAGAATTCTTTGTACTGTACGTGCATTATGTCAATTTCATATAAGATCAAAGCTTTAGGAATTCGTACATGTTCTTGTGGAAGCCACAGAGCGATAATCGATCTGGATACAAGTCACATCTCGTTAGAGTATTGTCAATTATTCATGAAGTTGCTGCATTTTGCCTGAAAGTATAGACAGTATTTGAAATCATTTTCAATTACCATTCCACATTTCGGAAGGTAGGCCTTGTTTTCTTATATGGGCTACTATATCAGAGAGTGTTGTAGAATGTTGGTTCCCCCATGAAAGGCCTTTTAACCCGATTTTATGGTTGATATCTTTACGAATCAGCAGTAGTAAGGCTGTCTTCACTATATACGATCATTTTACTAGGCTACTTGTCAGGTGATACCATGTTGCATTACTTCATAAAAATAAATTTCTTCAAGTGTTGAACTTTGAAAACACTATTCGTTGCCGTATTATAATAGTCGTAGTAATACCATTCATTGACTGGTCAGCTAAATGCTACTTTTCTCCGCGTTGGAATTTTAATTAGATTTTCTGCTTAGATAAAAATAAAACAAGGGTAGATTTCTGGCGCATTTTCTGCATTGTGTTAATTAAGTGAAAATTTGATAAAAACCTTGTAAGCAAAACCCTCCCACATAACAACAGAAAACATGGAATCAGCGTTGTGCAACCAATTCAAAATTGCGCTGTTCTGTTACACGTAACTTCATTATATTATGCTGTCAGCGATGCTGCGGATTCCTACGCCTTTTTATGCAGAATGTTCTATTTTTCATCTTTATAAATAAAAATTAATGAAGTTACGGATTCTTGTTGAATATTATTTCACTCGCATGAAAGAAGATATCGATTTTTTTTCATATTCAACGGGAAACATTATCGAGTGTCAAATATCATTTGTGCATTTTTCTTTTTTCTTCCTTTATAATTCGATCGTCTCTAATCTCCCGTTGACTTCATAAATAGTTTATATTGTGTAAATCTACTTAGGAATAAATCTGGTCGTTTGTCGCATGAAATATTTCTGAAAGATGACATGGTATTAGAATGTTGCTTATGACGTCACACGCACGAACAGTTACCAGGTAACATGCATAGATTTTTATTGTACTAAAAGAGCTATCCGCGTCGAATCCATTGTTGATGACAGACGGTTCAGCTGAATTATGACAGTGTTTTCTTTTTATCGGCGAAATCAAAGGATTTCTGACGAAAATAGAACTGGGAGACTGACAACTGATTTCCCTCGTTTTCTGATCAATTAGAGAACAATTTGTAAAATACATACACGAAAGTTATACTAAACGATCTGTTAAATACCCCAGTAAAGTGTTTTTTTTATACATATGTGTCACATTTGATGTAAATGTTGAAAGTATTTTCATTGGGTAATATGGCGTCTCTGGTAGTGATCGATATGTATTTAATGGGACTACAGAGGTGCGTATGAGGTTGGTTTGCCCGTCGGTATCTGGTATGTATACACCATGATAAAAGTCAAATATGACATTTCCCTCGCCAAGGGAGGCGACTCAGAATTGTTTATTTTGTATTGTTTTAACGTCTGATCAACAGCTCAGGACATTAAACGACGACCTTTTTTGTGTGCGACAATCATGCTTGTGGTGTTTGTTTTTGGAGACTTCAGTATGTTCAGGGATGTCTCTTTATAAAACGTACGGACGACTGGACAGCTGTTTGATTCATTGTAGTCGTTAAACAAAAAGTACCGGCGATAAGGTTGTAAACTTTCCGTCACCGTTCTCAAATAAGTCGTCCTAAACTCATGGATTTGTCGCGAATGACCGAAATTTGAGCCGGGCTTGTAACAAATGACGCGACCAGGGCGACTAATCTCAGACTGGTCTATCACTGTTTGGTTCACGGGCAGCCTAAGGCTGACTTAGACGAAATTAGTCTTAAAACAACCTAGATTTAGTTACTAGCAGAGCTACAGATTATCTGTCGAGCAATCGAATAGACGGTTTAGAAAACGATGGCAAATTACCGAGAGGCGACATTGCAGCGTCCGATTTAATACCCCACGGCGTATAAAGCCATGTACAGCTACGTTTAAGTGTCCCAATCCCAGGAATATCGGTATGGAATGATTCTTGAACCTCTCTTTGTCGTTACTTCTGATTTAAACTATATTTGATAAGTAATATTGTGTGGTATAAGTATTTTACTTTTTCATTACGTTTATGTAAGCACGCTTTATTACATTTTTACCAGTGAAATATCAAAAATTATTCATTCTATAAAAGTGATATTTTTCACTAGTGAAAAATATCATATTTATCACTAGTGAAAAATATCACTTTTGCTGATTTGACCAATCAAATTAATGATTAGAAAATACCAAAATAATTGACCAATCAGAAAGCCCGACATATATCTCAGCACCTGGACGGGGGGAACTACATTTTTTGTTTACAAATGATCGCTGTAGGCCTAGTTAGCATACGGGGTAGGTTTTTCGTTGATAAAAAATGTAATAAACAGAATATCTAACAGTGTCTTCAGTAATACCAAATATATTTCACTCGTGTGGCTAATATTTAGATATTTTTCACTCGTGCTGCGCACTCGTGAAAAATATCAAAATATTAGCCCCACTCGTGAAATATATTTGGTATTACTGAAAACACTGTTAGATATCCTCTATTTACCCATATGTGTAACGTTCTAGTTTTTCGCACGCTGATTTCGGACTACTTGTCTCTAAAAACACGATATATAGGGAATATAAACCCGAACCGGAAGTGAGCGAAATGCTGTCTAAATGGAGAGAAATTTATAGCTACTCAATTCGAAAGCGAAGTAGTTTCACAATAAAATTACGATTGCACTGCCCTCCAGTAGCCCTGAGGAGTCGAAGCGTCGACAATAATTACACAAGGAACGGTGAGAATTACCTTGTATGTATAAGTCCGTCCTCGTCAACATCATCACGAAAAACTATTAAGTGTCATCCCAGTCAATCAGGTCGGGTTTACTGCATACGATATAATTAGGCTTCCCTGAGCAGGTCCGAATAAATACAGCCTACAAATGACCACTGGTCAGCTTGTCCCATCCGATTTGACGTTAAATTACCTAGGTCTCCGTGTAGTATTTTCGATTACGGTAGTCACTGAGTCGTGGGGATTTCTCATTTGAGGCCAATTACTACTTCATGTTTTCATAATGGAGGTCACTGCTCTACCACGATGTCACGTGATCTAATCAAATAATTCATAACGTACTAATCAGTGCTTATAAAGACTTCATTCAAAAGACATATTCAAAGGATTTTTAATATGTTTTAGATGGATAAAAGGATATCCCTTTACTGTAGCTGGTTCGGCCAGAGAGTATGATAATTTAGTTTTTACAGCAGTACGGGAACACGGTTCAAGCTTATGCTATAACAAGTAGACATCTAAAACATACATTTCAATATTTAAGGATTGATAAATTTTCCATTATTCAAAAGGATGATAAGATGATTTTAGCTTTTCCAAGGGGAACAAGTAAGTCTCTGAGAATTACTAAGTGTCTTTCTATAAAACTGGATAATATGTATTTCTCCCTGACGGCATTTTAAAGTAATTATAAATGATGATAGGGAAATATTTTAGACGACATCTTTTTCCTTTCCGATATAAAGTTTTTGGCTGTCAATGGTCGTTGACATCAATAGTGGTTTCTGTATTTGTCATCGATGAAGACGCTTCCCTTTCCTGAACGCTTTGTCCTATTCTCCTTGTATTTCTAGGGGTAGTTGGTCATCGTATTACCAATTCGTAATATTACATGTAGTAGAATTACGATGCACGTCAGTAGAGTTTTTTTATTCATATTCACTGATTTACAGTTTCATATGCATAGCTGGGTGACATATACATGCATGTCACTATGTTCTGTGGTTGTGTTCATTTTAATTGAAGAACAATATAATTAATGTTTAGACATTCGCTTGTTTGTTCTGTTTTACTTCAAACGTCAACGTAAACCTATAAAAAAACAAGAGGCCAAGGGCCTCGTAGCTCTCTGGACGTACTATATATTCTATGTATTTTCAACTTTTTCAATGAATTTTCTTGATTTTGTGTATTGATCGTTTCAAATGAAATCTTGTACTCTTATAGAGAATTGTTTCCTGTTTCATCTCATAATATTTTCACCGTTTTACGATGTATATGACTGGAGAAATCATATACATTTATAAGTCATCAAAGGTCACAGGTCAAATTGGTCATCAATATAGTATCAATGCAACATGCTTCAGCTTGCATATTATCACTACATAATACAAATCATCAATACATATGCATATGACTATAATCAATTAGAAACCTATATTCTCTCCGATTTCTGATATCTACCATATTTACACATGGTATATTTTATACCCAAAACACATTTGTCAACAGTTATTAGTGATTTAAAGCTATACACTGGGTAACAGGACATATTTCATTACTAAGTAATAGCTCTGGAGATAGGGCTCCATTCCCATGCTTTCAAGAAATTAAAGGGTTTTAGACACAAAAAGGTTAAAGTTGTCTATAGGTTAGTTTCTGAAAAGCCAGTCAAATTACCCTCACACTCCTGGGGTTGTGTATATACACGCTGAGATACAGGGCACAGCATGGGCCCATCTGGACAACTGACCTATATGCAAAATTTCATTCTGATAACGAGGTCGGTCAGCCTCCTACGTCACAGGTTCACAACTGCCGAGATGATAGTATAACTAACGTTATAAACACCCAAATGTGTGTCGCATTAAATCACTATTTACACACTATCTACCAAAGGTTTTGTGATGTGGGAATACTTTACATTAATATATTGGGTTACAACAGTGAATTGGTTACATGTACTCCAGTGATGATCCCGTTATTCATTAAACAACTGTATTAAATTCAACTTTATTCCATAAGTTTTACAACTTATTGGATAAAATAGTATATAACATTAATGGACAAAGGCATCCACTCTTACATGATTTATAATTCAATAAGCTAATTTGTCAGATTTGTTACAGGGAAACAGGGAAATAATCATTAAAAATGAATATATTCTGATTAAAATCTTATAAATCTTTCCTTTAGTTTATTTGCTAGTGATAAATATTTTCCTAAATTGTTAAGTTCTTTTATATTTTCTACTTTGAGTAACTGAATACGTTTAAACATACTATAGTATTTAAAATGATATGTTTTAATCAAATCAATACGAATGTCTGCGTAGCATTTTCACCACATCAAATACATTTCCTTCATAACCTTCATAAAACATTCTTTAAGGAAATTGTCAAAAAAGGACAATGTTTGAATACATTACTGTAAAATTGATCAGAACAGTAACTGATTTCTTCAAGCATTTACCCAAGACTGACAGTTCAAAGTTACTGATTTAAATAAAGAATCCAAGGATCTTTAGTTTCCAACATGTCATCATAACATGCTTTGAGTAAAAAATTATCTGGACGCTTTAATTTCAACCAATATTTAAAAATTCTTGATTTAATATGTACAAAGGAAATCCTCAAAGTTCAATGAACTAAAAAACCCATGTATCGTCTCAGATAAAAAAAAATGAGTTTTTCTGATTACGTACTATCTAATTAAATTACATCAGGATGAGACAACTGTATTTCAAACTACTGCATTTTTATCAAATCTTTATCTTGCAAAATTACGAAATGGATATTTTTATGTTAATATTACGTCAGGAAAGGGTAAAACATGTTCTTAAAAGTGTACAAAATCTTATCAAATTATGCCAAAAATAAAATGGTTAACAAGGCTAGGAAAATTAATCACCGTAAAAAGACTTCACAAGTGAGATCATTTTGTCACCTCACTGTATAGTAGACCAGAGATGTATATATCATATATGTGATATTTACATCTCTGAGTAGACCTATAGTGTATATGCCATTGTTTGAGTTTTTAAAATAAAAAAAAATAAATAAATAAACAGATGACATGTGATATTAGTAAATTACCAAGGTTATGATATTGTCCGCTGGACTACTATTTTGATTATACAATTACAGACATGAGGTGTGGAAAGAAAATCTAAACATGTAAGATGATAAAATCAGGACATTCACTGTCATATTGCTTTCAAGGTTTACAAAATAATATGTGGCTTTTTGAAGTTTCCCTCTATAAATGCATATAACAAGGCAGATTCTAGCCTAGTGATACTGGTGATGTGAACCAGATGACGCGTCGGGCCACGTGACCACCTATCTCATTAAAAATTTTCAGCCAGCAGCAATATCCCCCTACTGGCCTAAAATAGATAAACAGCTTTGTAGGGCGAGGTAAAACCTGTGTCAGCCAACATTTATGGGGTCGGGCTAACAGAAAATGGAAAAATACCCTATGTGTCCAAAACCCTTTAAGTTAATATTATGAGAGAAGATAAACAATTGGAACTACTAAGAATACATAGTAATGTTTCATATCAGTGTTTGCCAGGGACGTATACGTATACTTCGCGAGACACCCTATACACTGTAGCAGACGACATAATGTGTATAAAGTAACACGCATAGCAGCAAATTTTGCAGCGGCACAGGGATACGTGTGTTGCAGCACATTACTATATACACATTACAGTTGGTTGATATAGGAACTTTGCCTTATAACTCCTCAGAATAACGTTCGGCATGTCCCTGTGACACCGAGTATGTCCAAAATGACACCGTAAATTGACGATTACTCGAAAATGAAAACATTTAACAACTCAAATTTCTTGTCAAATCTAGTTCGTGTCGACCCCAATCATGTGTCTTGAAATCCATTCTGACACTCCCACTGTTTCTGATATCCTCTGTCCACAAAATTTTAATAATTCTACTTCCGGCAAAAACATGAGAATGACTGCGTAAGCTCTCCTGGACTACGTCCAGAGAGCTAAAAACAATACAAAATACATAAAATATATCATTTGTGTCAACACAATGATATCACAAATGAACTCCAATTAGGTGTTGATACTCACCACGAGTATTTTAATTAATAGATATTTCTCTCTTTATCTTTCCTGATATTTCTCGCGGGATATATGATTTAAAACATTTTTTCAATATAAAAAATGCCTTCAGCTGGCTATCAGATGAAGTGAGCTATCTGACAAAATGTTTATTTAAAAAAAAAGGCAAAATCTGGTTTTCGGTATTTGTCAAAATTAATTTGACTGTTTGTATATCTGCAAATTTTAATCTATAGAATTATTATTTTGGCTTGTACGGGCAATAAACCGAAACTTACGGTTTTATATTGGGGGGGGGGGGGGGGGGGGGGGGGGGGCGACAACCATAACGATAACACAATTGGTCTCAATTAGTTGTAGAGCAATAATCTAGATGAGGCATGATCTTATGCTTATTCCACAAATCCGTATATAGCTAAACATTTCATATCTGGCTGCAGAGTGAGGTTTCACAAGATGTAGAAGGAACAAATTGTTTTATACATTAACTTCTCAATGTATTTGAAGAGATAACATACGTTTCTGGACGAGGTTGTCTGTGAAGGGATATGAATCAAACTACATTGGTAGCCACTGTGTTATTCAGGAGTTATCAAAACGAATGGAGAAGTTTAGAACACTGCCTCTGATAAATAATGTGTAAATGTGTGAGTCATTTCTCAAATGATACAGAATTCGACTTGTAAACAAAACCGTTATTCTAAATCAAGATCGTTAGAACGAGGTCAGTGGAATAGAATTTCCCTGATGGTATGAAACTTAAAAGCTGTGATTATAAGAGAGTATTTCTATATAGATTACTGATAACTGTACGTAATACATGTTCAAAGAGATCAAAGTAAAAACCGAATGAAAATGTTATGAAGCTATTGATAAAATAATCGACAAAAAAGAAACGTATAAAGTTTCAATATGTAAAACATCTTGTAATAAAAAACGAGCTTTTTAGTCATGTAATACAGCATTGATGATCTCGTTTCTTGACAAACCCAAAATCGATGTTTTGTCTGGCTTTGTAAGCTTATTCTTCCATATCACGTGACCTGATTATGTTAGGCAAGATTACATTGGGTTTAGCAACATTATTTTTTCCACGAGGACATTTCGATGTCACTATTGACTAAGATGCCACGCTTGACACCAGTTCAAACGGGTAGAGCAAGTCGAGGTGAGTGGATGATCATAGCTTATCTGCCGTCGCGACAGTTTGGTGCTGCCCGGTGTACAATTACTCGTCCCAGGGGCGGTCGACCGCGTGCACCAACCGCAAGTCAAGTCAATTAGATTTTTGCACCTGTACAACATATCTAAAGGCTACTGCAGTGACCGTATCGCATACCTTAGGCACCCACGGTAAGGTACCGACCAAAATCATTGCGCGTCGACCTTATGTCGACCCAGCTCTGACACCATGTATAGCTGGCAAGTGTGTCAAGTTTGGATGCGTATATGTTACTTGAATAGGTTCGGAGTGCGTCGGTGGAGGCGCTAGGTTTTCACCAACGAGTCTAGCTAGAGTTTAGTTTCACCGACGAGTCTAGAGTATAGTTTCGCCGACGAGTCTAGAGTCTAGAGTCTAGTTTCGCCGACGAGTCTAGAGTCTAGAGTCTAGTTTCACCGACGAGTCTAGAGTCTAGTTTCACCGAGTCTAGAGTCTAGAGTCTAGTTTCACCGACGAGTCTAGAGTCTAGTTTCACCGACGAGTCTAGAGTCTAGAGTCTAGAGTCTAGTTTCACCGACGAGTCTAGAGTCTAGAGTCTAGTTTCGCCGACGCCCGCTTGGTTATACGCGATGTATTCGGTGGGGCTACTGTAGTGGTTTCCGGAGGCATCTCCCATGCCGTAAATCTCCTCTTAGTGGTCTTGAACCAAAACCTCAATGCTGTTAGATATAGATCACCCAACCACATCTAAGACGTCTTAACCTCACTTTTTTTAGAAAACCAGTGCCCGAATACAGTGCTTACCGTGGTATTATTACTATAAATGTCCAGACTCCAAAATAGCCTCAAAATAAAACCCCGACATGTCTTCCATTGAACATATTTGGGATGAGCTTGATAGTCGTATCTGAAAACGTCAGAATCACCCAGCTTACCGCGTTCAGTTGATTGTAGCATCGGTAGAAGGATGAAACACCAATCCCTTGAGGCGAATTAATTTTCCAATGATTTCCGTACATAATATGGTCAATGTAGGATTTCGTGCAAGGGGTGCCAACTCAAAGGACTACTGACAACAACTGTGTACATGACGTCACACAGACTTTCCCTCTACAGTCCTTTACAATAGAACGTGCTTCTTTATACTGAGGTCATTTTGTGTACGAACATTGCAAACGATCTTAAATATTATTAATTTATTAATTGAAATAGGCGTTTCTTTTTATTGTCAAGTATATGATACCGGGAGGGGGATTCCTGTTTTTCAGCGTCATTTCCTTTATTGAGAAAATAAAAATAAATTGTACGTAAGGTCACTTTTTTAAGATGAGTACTCGAGAACTGACGACAACAATATCGTAAATACAAGGATGTATGTATAAACAATAGACACAATAAAATGGAAACATACAATTCCCATTTGACGCGTAAAGAAGTCTTTCTTGAGAATTTTTTTTAAAGCTTTTGGATTCAGTTGGTGTGTATTAATATATTGGTTGGAATCATACAATATCCTAAACTTTAGGTTCATCATTTACATAACAATGCAGATATTGAATGTGCCGTTGGTAAAGCTGCTAGGGATGTTTTATTACCATACGTTTGTTTAGAGGTAATGAATAAATTTACCAAGAGAGTATTCATTTGAAACCAAATATCACAACTGGAATAAACAGTTCATGAGGAATACCTACATAGCGATTCTCGAAACTTTGTCGTGCTAAAGATACCAGGAACGCTTTTAAAGTGAGTGAGAGTATGACAGTATTGTCTTCAATATTCATCTTTATATGAACTTAGCAAGTCTGTCCTACAATATCATAGAAAATCGATAATCAAAATAATCACTTATCTTTGGCAAAGTATAGGGGGAAACAGAGCCAAGTGTGTCTGACGTTCCGATCTTAAACTCTGCAATTTCGAAGCTTATTCTCGACAATAACACCACCACCACCAACAACAACAGAACAAACAACAATAACAACAACAACAACAACAACAACAGAACAAACAACAATAATAACAACACCTAAATCACTGGTAGCAACAACAACAATAGCAAATATTAGCAACAACAACAATAGCAAATATTAGCAACAACAACAATAGCAAATATTAGCAAAAAGAACAATAGCAGGAGTAGCAACACCAACAAAAATAGCAGCTACAACAACAACAGCAGCAGCAGCAGCAACAACGATATCACTAGTAGCAACAACACCCATATCATAAGTAGCAACAAAACAACAACAATAACAGCTATAACAACAACAACAGCATAAGTAGCAAAAGCAACAATAACATCAACCACAACAATAGCACTAGTAGCATTAACAATAATACCAGCAATAACAATAAGATCACTAGTAGCAACAGCAACAATAACATCATCAAAACAAAAACAATAACAGCAGCAACAACAACAATAACATCATCAAAACAACAACAATAACAACAGCAACAATAACATCATCAAAACAACAACAATAACAGCAGCAACAACAACATTAACATCATCAAAACAACAACAATAACAACAGCAACAATAACATCATCAAAACAACAACAATAACAGCAGCAACAACAACAATAACATCATCAAAACAACAACAATAACAGCAGCAACAACAATACTACCAGTAGCAATAACAACAACAGGACGTAAATTACTTTGTCCCTGATGAAATCTCAGTCACCATAATTTGAATCATTGTTTGAAATATTCATTGGCAATAAGGTACGATTCACAGCAGATAAATTTCTTAAATCAATTATCGAAATAAAATCAATTGCCGCAAAAATATCGATCATCTTCTTTTTTGTGGTAGAACACATTAATGTGTTTCCTTTCTAACCTGTAGTTGAGTGGGCGTGATTCAGCCTGGGGTAGTATAATTACTTCCCAGTTAAACTATAGGGCATACTCTTGATTCGGCCTCTTTCCCATCGCTCAAGAGATGTACTAAATGAGGTAGAGAGTGCCCTGTAGTCTGTTCATGTATATATTGAGGTATATTCCATATAATGACCTCATTAGACTAATTGCAAAACAACAAGACCACTGCGAACACTTCCGGTTACACAGAAACCTCGTGAACTTGCGCGCGGGATTTAATGATGTATAGAGAGATTATATTTCTCTCGGTGGTATCCGTATTATATGAGCATAAGTAAAAATGTCAAAAGACATTTACTTCAACAGATGCTGTCTTACCTCAGCTGGTGTCATGAAATGTCTGCAGGATATAAAATTTACGCCTTGAATGATGTAATAACCGCTTATTAAGTAGTTTGTATATAAGATAAAGGCATTACAGGTGTGTCATACCAGTGTTATATAGATATATTACAATTATGTAAACAATGTTATATCTGTGTTATATGTAAATATTACATTCGTGTATCAATTTTCAATACTAATTCAAGAAATAATCATGGATATGTTAAATTTCCGAATTCAATATTATTGTTATGCTATGTGATAATGTATATGCAAAGTCACCAAACCTAATTTAATGATTTTGTTGCACATATGATAGTTCTTTATCACATAGAAACGTATTGATTAACACGTTAAAATCCAATAAATATAAGCAGTGTAGGAAATTAACTTTATTAAAACTCTCACATTTATGGCCGAAGCTCCCTTCTATGTACCCATTCTTTAATTGAATTTGTTGGAATCGTGATAGCTTTGGTAACTTGACTATTCGCAATGTCAGTTATCGTACTTGTAAGTGATTTGGGTTTTTAAAGATTTGGCACACTGCCAACACCACCTGTCTAAAGGATGTCACCTATTGCTGAATCCAAAAATGTGATACCAGAATCATATATAATAGGCAGACAAATTGACGTTTATTTATTATGTGTATATGACCCGTTTGTATGAATATCCTGGTCTTTCCCAGACCCATCCTCTTTCCCAGACCAATTTTTATATCCCGAATTGCAACGTTAAACCATAATGTGTTTTCGCTTTAATCCCCTGTTGTTTGTGACTACTTGAAAACAAACTGTCGCCAACTTGTTAGAGAGAGAGAAGATAATCTGTCATCAAATAGACCAAGAAACCTGTTCGAGTACAATGTAAATATCACATGTAGTCCTGTATTAGAAAGTTGAATGTCACCACGTTCATGTTTCATTACACAATGTGATAAACAAATCAAATGTAGCTATAAATATCGTCTCTATGTTGACCGACACAAATTAAAGATAGCGTGCATTACGTCAAGTGATCTTCCGGAATCTTGAACCGTTGGGCCATTAGTTATAATATTTAATCTATTACGGCCGCAGGAAAACAATTCGTTATCTTAATGGTCTTTATCACACATTACAGGCGGACACAGTAAGGAACCTGATTTGGTTTTTCCCAGAATTATTGTATGGACACAGACCAAATCACAATTTTATACACTTGATTCCTGGGTATTGTGTTCGACATTATCTACGCTGATCTCCTTGAGGACGTATTGTCAGTCCGGAGCAGATGACCAATTAGGACACCATTTGTTTCCTTCTCGAATGTCTTACTTCGCCCTCTACGCCCTTGCTGAAGCATATAACTGACCTCGCGTGCGTTATGCCTTCGTTTTCTGTTTCCATAAGTAAAACACACGACTCGTAATGTATCTGGGTCGTAGAGACACCGGCCATGTGTCAACTAAATGTCTCGATGGAAAGGAATGATACAACACAGAAGTTTCGCCTGCTGATGAGAATGTATATCAGCTGTATATACATGGACATGCAATGTCTGATACTGTGTGTGACTTAATATGGCGTATCCAGTTTGTACAGACTTTGAACCGGATGGAAACAAAAGTATATGCCGCTTTGGACTCATATCAGTTTTAACGTCATTGCATGAAACCCACTCATAAAGAAAGAGAAAGAAAGACAGTGCCCAGCTTATGAATACCGGAAGTGACCAAAAGGTCACTTCCGGTATTCATAAGCTGGGCACTGTCTTATTTGACATTTGCTGGCGCTTCTCTCTTGATTGAAATTTTACGAGGGTAGCTGTGCTCGTATCATCAGAGCAAGTTGTAAGTCCTCCATTTCCACGTTTAGTATTTATTTTAATATGTCGTGTGTAAAAAAAGTTAATACCTATTTTAATTTAATATAAGAAGAGGTACTTAAAATCAAGAACAATACTTCCACATCGAGCTCTTAACTCGATCTTTTCTTATGTCAAAAGGAAAAGCTACTCGATCTATAGATCGGAGGTGATTTTCCATTCCTTGATAACAACATGCCTGCTTCCGCAGCATACATATCAAACGTTTATTCGATAGTCAAAGTTTTGTTAGCAATATCATAATTTATTACATTTTTACCAGTGAAATATCAAAAATTATTCATTCTATAAAAGTGATATTTTTCACTAGTGACAAATATCATATTTTTCACTAGTGAAAAATATCACTTTTGCTGATTTGACCAATCAAATCAATGATTAGAAAATACCAAAATCATTGACCAATCAGAAAGCCCGACATATATGTCAGCACCTGGACAGGGGAAACTACTTTTTTTGTTTACAAATTATCGCTGTAGTCCTAGTTAGTATACGGGGTAGGGTTTTCATTGATAAAAAATGTAATAAACAGCCGAATATCAGATGAGAATTTTTTTTACAATCTTATCCTTAGATATTTCAGTAAATTCAATTAATGAATTTCGATGCTACGAGAAAATCAATATAGCCACGAGTGAATATTGATTACGGCTGTTAGAACTTTAGTAAATTACAGATCAGGGGCAGGATTACAGTCAGGTGATCACAGCACAGATATATGATACGAGATTAGATATCCAGCACGTAGAGACTTACAAGATATCGGTCGACGTCACGCACTTTACAAGATATCAGTCGACGTCAGCAGACTTTACAGATAATCACGGTCGACGTCAAACGCAGACTTTACAAGAGTATCCAGGTCGACGTCAACGCAGACTTTACAAGATATCCAGGTCGACGTCAACGCAGACTTTACAGATATCAGGTCGACAGTCACGCAGACTTTACAAGAGACCAGGTCGACGTCAAAGCAGACTTTACAAGATATCCAGGTCGACGTCAACGCAGACTTTACAAGAGATGCAGGTCGACGTCAACGCAGACTTTACAAGAGATTCAGGTCGACGTCAACGCAGACTTTACAAGAGATCCAGGTCGACGTCAAAGCAGACTTTACAAGATATCCAGGTCGACGTCAACGCAGACTTTACAAGAGATCCAGGTCGACGTCAACGCAGACTTTACAAGATATCCAGGTCGACGTCAACGCAGACTTTACAAGATATCCAGGTCGACGTCAACGCAGACTTTACAAGATATCCAGGTCGACGTCAACGCAGACTTTACAAGAGATCCAGGTCGACGTCAAAGCAGACTTTACAAGATATCCAGGTCGACGTCAACGCAGACTTTACAAGATATCCAGGTCGACGTCAAAGCAGACTTTACAAGAGATCCAGGTCGACGTCAACGCAGACTTTACAAGAGATCCAGGTCGACGTCAACGCAGACTTTACAAGATATCCAGGTCGACGTCAAAGCAGACTTTACAAGAGATCCAGGTCGACGTCAACGCAGACTTTACAAGAGATCCAGGTCGACGTCAACGCAGACTTTACAGGATATCCAGGTCGACGTCAACGCAGACTTTACAAGATATCCAGGTCGACGTCAACGCAGACTTTACAAGATATCCAGGTCGACGTCAACGCAGACTTTACAAGAGATCCAGGTCGACGTCAACGCAGACTTTACAAGATATCCAGGTCGACGTCAAAGCAGACTTT